>NC_133478.1:12439796-12514937 GCF_025370935.1 Choristoneura fumiferana
TAGCCGTTTATAGTTTTCCTTGAAAGTTTGATATACTTGCTACCGTTCTGAATTTTTTTCAAAATTTTCCACCCACCGGTATAGATTTTAGAAGGGGGGGGGGGACGCTCGATTTTAATGAAAATTTGCAATTTAAAGTTGAATATTTTGCAAACAAATCACTGAATCGAAAAATCGTTTTAGCAACCCCCTAATGATTAAAAGACCTATCCAACGATAGCCACACTACAAGGTTGGATAAGAAAAAAAAAAATCACCCCCACTTTACGTCTATGAGAGGTACACTAAAAAAATATTTTTTTGAAATATTTATTGTACTGTAGGTACCATTTTGTCGGCATAGTTTACATACATATTCGTTCAAAATTACAGCTTTCTAGCATTGATAGTCCCTGAGCAAAGCCGCGGACGGACGGACAGACACACATACAGACAGACATGGCGAAACTATAAGGGTTCCATTTTTGCCATTTCGGTTCGGAACCCTAAATATGAGATCATCTAATTAAACTATCTATCTAATAAAAACTTGCTCTTTCCTGCATTTCAGGCGGCGTAACTCATATGAAATTTACACCGGACGGTCTAAAGCTCGTGTCAGGAGCTCGCAAAGATCACAGACTGTTAGTTTGGGACATCCGATACTATCGCAAGCCACTGAACATATTAAACCGGATAATGGATACCAACCAGAGGGTGTATTTTGATGTGTCCCCGTGTGGCAAGTATCTCGTCACAGGAGGTACAGATGGCATTTTGAAGGTGTGGGATGTGGACAATGTAAACTGGAAATCAGCTTTGGATGTCACGGATGTCGAAAGGGATAATGTAACATTTAAGGTAGGTGTAGCTAGTGGCGGGCTGTTTTCCGCAACTCGACAACTTAGTGCGCCTATTTTGCGTGATCGGCTGTAGGCCTAGCTCCTGGAGGGAGCCTAGTAGACCCTTCACGTTGCCGTCGACTTCCTGGGTGACCCCGGTGATCCGAGGGTAGTACCCTGTGGTTCGCCACGTCAGAACATTCCGGTAGGATGTGCGAACCAGTCTCTTCTCCCTCCATCTTAGAGCAACGCGGGCTTGCTACAGGAAGGGAGTAGCCTTAGCGGTAGATTACCTTTAAAATAGTTCTGACGTTTGTTGCGGGGGGAAATGTGCACACAAGTGCAGTTCCGCACACTTACATGCAAAAACAAAACTGCCAACTGACTGTAATCACGACGTAAACAAATAATCCAACAATACACTAATAATTCGTGTACAGATGACTCAAAACTCACACATTGACAGTAACATCACTAAGTTCTTCATCGGCGAAAACTCGGATTTATCGCTTGACCGATCTGAAATTTGTACGGATTAGCGTACTTCATGTTGGTAAACGAATCCGACAATAATGTACGACTTTGTTGTTTAAATGTTATTAAACAGCAATAATACGATAATAATTTACTGACATGTGAAATGTAACACCATCTTTTTGCAAGCTTGATGTCCCAGATCTCTTTTTACAGCAGAAAACTGAACAATTCGGCATTTTTAGCACTGCAGCGTTCAGTCGCGCGACTCGATTCGGTCTAGTTTGAAATCCGAGCGCGCCTTGTTTTATAAAATTCGTACGCCCAGTTGGGCTTCTACTTTGACAGAGGGGAACGCGGCGAATGTTTACTCCCTTCCGTTGGAAGCCCGCGTTGCTCTAAGGCCTCCATGCATGCTCAGTACAATAAATAGTCTTACATTCACTTACTCCCTTACAAGCTCCCACTAAAAACATATAGTTTAAGTGATTTATGTAGACTTACACTATATACTGTGTTACATGAAAGTTTCATACACTTTGTTTTTGAATTTTTGTCTCTTTGAATTTTCTTAGTCTATTTCATATTTACTATTGAACCAATTGAATCAGACCTACTGTGGAATCTTTCGATAACACTAAGATAACACTTCACTATTTTTTATTAGGGTATATAATATGATTTTAAAAGCCGATAATTAAATGTCAACCACATTTGTACCTAATTTATACTTATTAATTGTTATTTTATTAAATACTGCTACCAAAGGTCGCCTTTTAAGTTAGCCTTGCAAAATCGAACAATAATAAATTCCCATCAGTTAAATCAATCAATAGGAGTAAAGTATAAATTTCTTTTTTTTTCAGTTTCCTCTCCACAAAGACTGCTGCAATAGTGTATCAATACACCCATTTAGGCCGATTCTCGCTACAGGCTCCGGCCAGTATCATTTCAAAGATCCTATTCAAGACGAAGATGGAACCGAAATTAATGGACTCAGTGAAGACTTGAAATATTCGTGCCACCCTGAAAACAGTTTGGTGTTTTGGTGGATTGGTGATGTTCCTGAGTTACCGTTATAGTAAAAAATATTATGTTATAAGAGTTATATAAAAAGCTTATGTTTACAGTTTTACTATTCTTTCACCCTTTTAGCGGTTAAGATCTGTATCAATATCTGTCACAGCAGAGCGTGCAAAAATATCCGACATGTCCTACCTGACCTAAAAATCAGCAGATATTGGCGCTGCTGACTGAACAATGATCCTTATGACTAGGCTATTAGAAAACGGTTTTGTATGCCAAGGCTATAATAATAATAATAATCGGAGGTTCCTCACTCTGCGGCCCTGACCACCGGTAGCTTGGGCCCTACCCCGTTACCGGCGGCAAACTAGGTTAGCTTTTTATAATATTTTTATTTTGTATGTACTTTTCTGTATTTTACTTTTTATAACTATTATAAAAACCTAATCCTAAGAATGAAAAAGAAATAAAGAAAATAATAATTAAACTCTTTATTCAGACAATTACATAGTCCATGTTGTTAGTTACAAAAGCATATTAAAATTATTAATTTATTAACTACCTATTCTAGTTACATATTCAATTCAATTCAATTCTTGAAAGTAGGTATAACTCCATCGATACCATCGATGATTCCGCGAATGTCGAGGTTGGAAAAGACACTACCTATCAGTTTAGCCGATGTTCGGTAGTAGTTAGTTACATATTAATTAATTTATTTCAACCACATGCTGGTTAAGTTATAACTGTATGTAAACGTTTATTTAAATACTAGCCGTTGCATGGGACTCCGTTCGCGTAGTATTCGTTTACCACTATCCCGCGGGAACTGTGCAATTTTCCGGGATAAAAACTATCCTATGTCCTTCCCGGGGACTCAAACTATTTCTATACCGAATTTCATCTAAATCGGTCTAGCGGTTTAGACGTGATTGAGTAACAAACATCTAAACATCCAAACATCTTCACAAATTTTCACATCCCTACTTCCCTACTAATATTATAAATGCGAAAGTAACTGTCTGTCTGTCTGTCTGTCTGTCTGTCTGTCTGTCTGTCTGTCTGTCTGTCTGTCTGTCACGCTTTCACGTCGAAACCACTGAACCGATTTTGATGAAATTTGGTATATAGGTATTTTGAACCCCAAGGATCAACATAGGATACCTTTTATTCCGGTAACCTAGATCCGCGCAGACAAAGTCGCGGGCTTAAGCTAGTTTATCATAAGAAGGAGGATACTGTAACTTGAACGGCTCCATATCGGCTCGCATACTAATTGGAAGTCCGAATGTAATGTTTGTCAGAACGATCGTTTGTCATAATTATTTTTTATCTGAATCCAATAGTTGTTCAGACTTGTTATAAAACAAACCTAACCTAACCTATAGTTTTCTATAGGATGACCATTTAAAAATTTCAGAAAACTGTAAGTGGGAAAAAACTTATGACAAACGATGATTCGGACAAAAATTACAGTATGACTAGCGAAGAGTATGCGAACTTTGGCTCTTCCAACTTGAACACATCAGAAATCAGACAAGAATGGCTGGAGCCGGAAATCGAAACTCGTCTTTCGCTTCGAAATTCGTTGTCAAATGGTCCTTATGATACCAGTGCCAATAACAAACGCGCAGTAAGGGCGAAGCCAGAATTTGCTAAATGGAGGGCCGGCTATTAAAACCATGAATACACCTAAGGTAAGTATATAATTTATTGAATTTGGCGTTACTTTGCGGAGGTCCATATCAATAAACAATAATTTTGCTCACCCGCGACGCAACAAATATGTGTTCATGCAACTCCTCCACCTCCACGTTATAAGAACACACACAAACCCCACTCACCACCACCACACTACACTGACGCGTTTCGAACTCACCCATAGCTCATCCTGAGAGCAACAACCGTTTACCATTTTATCGTCTGTAGCATTTGTATGTACGTACATAATAGTCTAACAGTTGTATGAAAACACATTTGTTGCATAAACATGGCTATCATAAGGTCGCGGGTGAGCAAAGTAATGGCTCCTAAGGTATACATGAAGCCGTAATGGCATAGTGGTTTAACCTATTGCCTCTCAAGCAGAGGGTCGTAGTTTAATCCCGGGCTCGCACTTCTGAGTTTTTCGGAATACCTATATGTGCGAAATTGTACATTCGAAATTTACCACGAGCTTTGCGGTAAAGGAAACATCGCGAGGAAACCTGCACAAACCAGCGAAGCAGTTCAATACTGTGCATGTGTGTGTATTTCCTAATCCGCATTGGGCCCGCGTGGGAACTACGGCCCAAGCCCTCTCATTCTGAGAGGAGGCCTGTGCCCTGCAGTGGGACGTATATAGGCCGGGATGATGATACATTTTTATTAGCGACCAACAGCTGTTTTTGGAACCCCGAGAAGGTAAAGACAGATTATCTTATAGGTATAAATCACATTAGGTAGTTATAGTAAGTAAATTAGCGGTGCACTAAACCGTGGCCCGCGGGAGTACCCTCGTTACGTCTCACATGACTCACATTTCTGCCGCTGAGACAATAAATTCTCCTTACGATACGACCTTTTGGTCAGAGTTGATATACAAGTCTCGGATATGAAAAAGTAATAAGATGCTTATTAAGACAAGTTTTCGAAGCTTCTCAACTTATCTCTTGACGCATTTCATTTATTATTATATTACTATTATATTTAGGGGCTGTTTCACCATCCATTGATTAGCGTTAACCGACGGTTAAATGTGATGCCGTCTCCGTCTACTCGAACAAAACAAATAGAGACGGCATCACACCTAATCGCCAGTTAACACTAATCAATGGATGGTGAAACAGCCCCTTAGCCTATTACTGTCCCACTGCTGGGCAAGGGCCTCCTTTCATTTATAACTAGCTTTTGCCCGCGGTAATACGTCATGCTTGTTTTCAGACAAAGTCCATATCGTATAAGTTTACATGACTGACTTATTGACTATGTTAGTTATTTAGTAGTTAGACATGTGGCGACACCCCTGCCACATATTGTGTGATCAGCATTTTAGCTAACCACGCGGGGCCCGCGGCCAACGGACGCCAGTCGGTACACAACCACCTTACTTGCCACGCGCCTACCAACGCGCCCCGACTCCCGCCTGGTTAGCCCGCCTTCTGAACTTTCTTATAACATACATGTGTGTTATTAAAGAATATTAGCTACCTACTTTGTGCATCTCTTCCATCCCAGTACGCAACCCGAACTATAGACTTTACCAGCAAAAAGGTAGTTACAGTGGTGACCCCGTTTTCGAACACGTGCTAACTAGATTCGTTTGTGAGCTAACCAGGCGGTTAAATTCAGTGAAACCACAAAGTGACCTCAGAGCCTCAACAGTCGAGCAGTCAGACCACCGAACTGCTATCTGATAGCGGCAAAAGCAAGATAGCACCGTTCCGGACCAATCTTACACAAACACATATCGTTACATCAGCAAATATTTTCGCCGAACGTCGTCTCATCCATCTTGAAGCCATCACAGCCGCCAAAGCGTGTGGTTAAAGGATGTTATATATGGCCGCCGGACATCGTGTCATTTGAAATCCATCTTGAAGCCATCACAGCCGCCAAAGCGTGTGGTTAGAGGATCTTCATTACACCGTCGAGTGTCGTCGCAGGGAGTCATGCCATTACACGCAGAGGTCGCTCATGAAGTCATTACAGCCGCAAAGGCGTATGGCATGAAGACTTTCTCGTCAGAGCATGATCAAGCGGGACCTACAAGCGCCGCATTCCAGCCCAGTCACGTTGCATAGCAGTGGAGCAGCGTCAGCGCGGGCACAGAGCGATCATATTACAAACGTCGTAAACATGAGCGCAGCGTCGATTTATTTGCATCAGCATTACCGTAACAATATAAGAGTACAGTCAGTCATGAAAAGAGGTTACAAGTTGTCAATTGTTTTTATTTTTGGCTAAGTTTTTTTTATGTATACATTTTATTTTTCTCAAAAAAGGGGGGGGAGTGATGTGGCGACACCCCTGCCACATATTGTGTGATCAGCATTTTAGCTAACCACGCGGGGCCCGCGGCCAACGGACGCCAGTCGGTACACAACCACCTTACTTGCCACGCGCCTACCAACGCGCCCCGACTCCCGCCTGGTTAGCCCGCCTTCTGAACTTTTCTTATAACATAAATGTGTGTTATTAAAGAATGTTAGCTACCTACTTTGTTCATCTCTTCCATCCCAGTACGCAACCCGAACTATAGACATTACCAGAAAAAGGTAGTTACAGACATATGAACACTAGAATTATATCAATCTATACTCAGCGACACAAAATTTGGCCCACTCTATACAAAATTCGAGTACTGCCTTTTCGCAACGTAACGTTTGGCAACCTGTTTCATTTCGCAACTTTTCATTTCGCAAACCCTAAAACTGTAAATATTTCAGGATTAATTTCAGGGCCATCGTGTAGAACCCTTTAGGTTAGGTTAGGTTAGGTTAGTTTTATAAAAATCCTGAAATATTTACAGTTTCAGGTATATTAAACAGTTGGGAAATGAAATGAAACAGGTTGCCAAACGTTATTCGTCGAAACATTAGTAAACCACAAAATTACCTATTAGGGCCAAATTTTTTGCCGCTCAGTATATAATAAAATCTATGTGAACAGAGTACTCATCGCATAGGCAGGGGTCAGTCCAAGTTAGCTGCAGGAGTCTGCTAGGGACTGTCGCGCACCCGATAATAATTTTTCAGTATTCAGTATTTATTTATTGCAACACCTTTTACAAAAAAATATAAAAAATGATGCCCTGTTGGGGCGCGGCAATTTTAAAATTAATTACATGAATTAACTTATACCTAACATTTTATGCTATTTTAACCTCATGTATTTTTTAGGAAGAGGTTTAAGGAACACTTATAAATTAACTTTATATAATTAAGGTATCTAAATAAACTACTTATACATTTATCTAGAAATAACACAAACTTAGAACTTATGTGGTATCACAGAATGAATAGATAATAGGACAAGTAATACCTAGTGTAATGAGATCACAATGAATTCAAAGAGGTACGGTCACTATCGCTAATTTTGGACCCATTTCATAAAAAGGTCCTTTGAATTGTCATACAAAATGAAAGATATTCGATCTTAAGTGGGTCCTAAATTAACGATCGTTACTGTACTTAGTCCTCTTGCGAAGAATTCCACCAAAGCTTATCCTCGCCTTCGCAAACATTCCCAAGCACTGCACCAGCATGGCAGTCCCAGCATCCTGAATCCATTTAGACGTGGATTCTTAATTATTAGTTTAAAGAGTCGCTTCCGTAGGTCCTTGTTGAACAGTCACCAGCAACAATATCTGACACAACAAGTGTGCATAAATATCTGATAGTACGACTCTTTCTAGGGCCGGAAGGACGTGTCAGATATTTTTGCACGCTCCGCATCGTGACCGACTGTGGACTTTTTTATTTTACAGAAAATGTCATAGTGACAACGCATTGCCTGACGAGGGAAATTACTATGGCACTTGAAAAACGTTTTACTGCAAGTCGATAATCAAAATATGTATCTACCTACTCTGTCACCGTAATAGGTAGGCTTACAAATTTGACACCATGATGCTAAGTACTAAAATTTTAACCCAATTAAGCATTAAAAGGCTTCGTTGTTCAATGAATTGAAGACTAAAAATACAGTTAACAAAAACTTATTATTACACTAAGCGACGTCTATACACATAATTTACGAAGAAAATTAAAGTCTTATCCGGCGAAAATTACTGACCGAAAGTTGTCAAAAGCCAGGCAATTAAAAATAATAGATCGTCGATATTGAATCAGATGGGGCGGTCATTCGCTGCTGACCATTTTCCGCATGATCGCAATCTATAGCGGCCCTATATTTTATTGTCCTGCGAAATTCTCGCTTACCTACTGGTCCCGAATTCGTCACCCCTGCAGACGTAGGTGCCGCGATAAAATCTGGATTCCTCAGCAGAACATATAGATAATGGGTATAAACGTAATAAAACGATGGTTCGAGCTATACTTATCTCCCTTAATCAAATTGGTTATAAATCTTACAGCTGAGAAATATTTTATCCAAGCTATGTCTATGTCGGCGGCCGATCATAAAATCCGCCAGATCACGAAATTCTTAGGCATATCGTGAGATGGCGCCATTTCATGAATTGGCTAAGGGACATCCGCTATATCGTTCAAAACTCACCGTTTAACGATTTGCCTAGTGACGTTTAGACAGATCATGAAATACCTAGGCATATCATGAAACGCCGCCATTTCATGATTTGGCCAGTTTAGACAGATCACAGTGAACAACGCCATATCGGTTCTGGCTGATCGACGGCCGCTGCCGCGGCTCGTTCGCTTCGCTCGCTTGGCTCGTGCGTTATGGTCACAATTCATACTAACCACTCCTCGCTTCGCTCGTCGTACCAAAATTTTTATTTTTTTCGGCATATCACGACGTGCTCGGTATAAAGCTAGGAATTTCGACGAATGCGTTGCTCTAATCGATCTGCCGTATTGTTTCTCAGGCACATCATGATATGCCTGGCCAACTTTTAGGCGTATCATGAAATGGCGCGCCTAGGAATTTCGTGATCTGGCGGACTTTTACGATCGGCCGCCGACATCTATTAAACGCAAAAAAATCACCTTGGTTATAAAGGCGAGTGGCTTTTAGGTTCAAGGTAATGTTAACGTGGTAAAAACTGATGACTATTATAGCAAAACGGTCGTAAGAAATTGACCAGCGTTTGCAATTGACGGGAAAGTGAGAGCACAGGTAATTTAATGCGGAAGAAAATGCGGAAATCCTTAGCTTTTTCCAGTGGCGTAGATTTTCTATGACAAATTATGTTCCACTAACTCAGGACTTTGCCCACGGGGCATCTAAATGAAATAATATTTCATGCCTAGGCCGTTCTCGTGCCGTTACATGATCTCCCCGGTCTCAAAGTCACTTTAAATGTCCTCAATTGTACTTATTCGGAAACTTTACTAGAACCTAAAGTTACGTCGTACTCTCTTGGGGATTCTCAGCATTTGCCGAGTAATTCATTAATGAATAATTAACGTCCAAACTTAAGTTTACGACTGTCCTGTCCATTTTCCTGACTCACAGCCGGGAGTTGTTAAACCGAGGTATTTAACGTAGCTTTATGACTCGAAATAAACGTTAAATTTTGTATTATTATCTACGTTTTCTTGTCAATTTAGCGTTGAAATTAAGGTAATATCCAGTTGGGTTTGATAAAAGGGATAAATTAAAATGATAGCTAAACGTTAAAAATGAATTCACAATTACGTTTTCAGTAGAAAATAATGAATGTATTCAAACGTTCGATCGTAAAGAAAATGCACAGAGCGTTTCCGAAGACAAAAGAAATCAACGTAACTGCGTCACAGACAGATGAAATTGTACTTCATTACACAAAAGACTGTGCAAACCATCACGGGGAGTTCTAACGATGTTTGAATTGAATGGGGATTGTTTTCGAAGGCAGATACTCTACACCGCGTTGGGCGAACAATCGAATGTGCTTCGAGTTGTCTATCAATAAATTTGGAATGGTTTATTAAGAACATTCAGGTAAACTCGGCTTTGTTCAACAGAATTTCGACGAGCAAAGTTCGATACAATGTACCTAAATAAGAATCAATACCTTGTAGCACTACTAAGTACGTTATTTATTTTATTATACTTGCCAGATAAAGCAACCAAATGTAGAGTACGAAATTAAATGAGGTCGCTACATTTTTCCTCTCACTTTTTTGATGTTAAATCAAATACTTGAACATGACATCAATATCGTATGTAAATTTCAGTTCTTTTTCATCCGTTTTCTATTATAAATATAAATAAATAAATTATTTAATGTTTTCGTGTACTATACCTAATATTATCTACGGTTCAAGTAGACATCTACTAAGTAAATACCCACTAAGGCCTTCTCAGAGGCGGCGTGGCGTAGGCAACGTGGGTTATTTTATCATCAGCCAGAAGACGTCCATTGCTGATCAAAGGGAAGCCTTAGACTGCCATAATGAACGACACCGGTTGCCCGCAACTCTCACGATGTCATTTATCAGTCCGCCCTACTGGGACGCCTGCCAACGCTTCGTCTTCCGTTCGTGGTCGCCACTCGATGTCTTTTCTCCCCCATCATCATCCGGGCTAGACCTTATCCCATCTACTTGGGGTCGGCCTTCCTTGTCCGCAATTTCCACTTCGCACAATCATGTGCCGTGCTCGCGTCCAGGTTTGCTTCTTTGAGGTCTTTCTCGACCGTCGTCAGCCAAGTGGAGGGTGGTCTTCAACGTCCTCGCTTCGTCACTGGAAAATTTAGGGCAAGCTACGATGTCTTTTCTCCCCCAAAAGTTTAAATCTGTTCTTCGAGCGATGTGGTCCGCCCATGGCTACTTCAACTTGGATATCTTTCCAGCTATGTCGTATGTTGTGTGCTTCATGTAGGTAAAGAAGCTTAATTAGGTATAGGTATTAACTAAGTAGGTAAGTACTAAGTTTGAGAAACGGTAATTTAGGTGTTAAGGATTGTTATGATTGGTTTCTTCTTTTAAAATTAACTTTGCTATGTCTCATAACATGTCTATAGCTCGAAATAATGTTAATAAATTAATAATACATATTTAGGTACGTACTACCTCTGTGTCTAGATGTTATACCGTTCCCGTCGAGACGGCGGCGACCGCACTCGTACGTGAGTTCCCAGATTAAAGAAAGACATCGACAAAACAGTGTCTGTTCTGCACCTATACACCTAGAGATGCCTAATGGAAGATTTAATTTCGCTGCAAGGAAATCGATCTGCTAACCATCTGACGCAGGGTAATAATATTTAATGGCAGTGATGTTTAATGTTCACGGAACTGGTACGTACTGAATTAAAGGTTTAAAAAAATTGAATGTGTTGAGTTGTAAATGGACAAAAGAAAAAACGTAAAAGTAGGGAAAGAACGTTCTACTTAGATCAAACAAAATAGTGATAAGTAGTTCAAGAAAGAAACAGCTAATTCTTTGTCCTCTTTCCTCCATTATACTCATCTGTACCAAAATCTGTAATCAATCAATCAACGATTTCTTTTACCACCATAAGGTTCAAAGTCTCAGTCACAAGTCGCGGTAGCCCAGTTGTTTGACCTCTCAAGCAGAGGGTTGTGGGTTCGAACCCGGGCTCGCACCACTGAGTTTTTCGCATTTGATGTCCGAAATTACTTTTGAATTTACTATGGAAAGAAATTCTATGGTATTATGTGAAGTTTCCAAACCGCACTGGGCTCGCGAGACATGGGGCTGGTGGATATTATGCACGTGGCGAGTTGTCGTTCGTTGTGGCGTTCTAAGGGAAGGCCTTTGTTCAGCAGTGGGTGTCTTCTGACTGCAGTGCGAAGTATATGTATATAGGCCGATGTGATGTGATGTGGTCACTTGTAAATCAATTGGACACACAGCATTATTTTTTGGGGTTCCCTTTATCTTGCATAATATCGATTCTCCGAAATACACTTCGCATAACAGGTATCTCATATTTTTTTTAGCCGAATGATACTTTTGCATAATCATAACTTTGCATAATTATCAGTTCGAATAATAGTCATTTCTCAGAATATTAAATAGCAGAACACTCTTATCGCCGAATATACTTCTGCAGATTTTTAAATAGCAGAACCTTAACTAGTATCGCCGATTTTTATATGGCATAATGGCATAGCAAAATACTAGTTTGGAGTATTGTATTTTCACGGAATTTTAAATAGCGCTGCCTTTAACATGGCGTAATGTAATGACATACGAGTAGTTAAAGGAACTAACAGCTACCATAAGAATGGGTTAAGGTTAAAGTAAGGCCAGCAAAGTAAGTGCTGTAACAGCAGCAGGTAAAGCGCCAGAACAGAACAGCAGCTACATAGTAGGTTGGGTTAGGTTAGAACTGCGACCACAACAGCACGCGAGCCGAGCGAGCGAAGCGAGCGTGCCGCGGTAGCGGCTGGCGAAGCGCCAGAATTTTACTGCTGACAATAAATTGCTTTTTATTATCCTTATGCAAAGTAATATTATGACATATGTCTTTCTGCGTAGCAACTATTCGAACATATAAATATTATACTCATCGATATTATGTGATGTTAATATTCTGCTTTACAAAATTATGAGAAATGATAGCATGAGAAAAAATATATGCGAAAAGTAATTCGGTGATATGATGATTCTGCTCAAGGTTGTTAAGAGAAACGAAATTATGAGATTCGATTTTATGCAACATATTAATGAACCTATTTTTTGATGTAGTCATAAACTGTCATCAAAAATGATAAATCACTTGGTCAACTGCACAAGCGCTTTTAACACAGTTTGTTAAGACAAACAGTGACATAAAAAAAAAAAATTAAAAGCTGTTTATTTCAATAAAAAAATACACGTACATTTCATTAATTAACTACTAATCCTTAATTAATAGGATTGTTGCAGTCAATGTTTATAATTTTACATCAACATCCTTATCGGTTAAACCAAAGAGGGTCGACTTAATTTAATATTCAAGTAAGGCTTTGAACTTGTTTACGCCATTAGAGAACTTCCAAGAGATTTGGAGGTTACAGAATCCAAACCTTTTCACCCCTTTAGAATTATCTGTTCCCTTTCCACTTAAGCGGGCAGCCAAATGAAGTCAACCTTGAAATTAAACGCTTCGTTAGATAACGGACGGTTTTATTTAATTAGCCTGTGGCAATTTACCTACACCTTAGTCGTTTCCAAATTTTGTCGAACTAAGGCTGCGTTTCCAGCAGAGATGTGTGAGGAATGTGTTTTTCATGAACCAATATACGCTTCATTTACATCTTCGCACAACAGCTCTAGTGGAAACAGCTGAGCGGAGGAGCGAGTATAGGTGAATGAAGCGTTTCTATTGGTTCATAAAAAAAAAAACTCGCAATCGCAACGGATCCTTGCACATCTCTGGTGTAAATGCAGCCTAAGGGTTGAGTAAACAGGAGCCTATGTTAACCAAATCCACAGCAGACGAAGTGGTCAACGACTTCGGTCTGCGATTTTTATTGTAGGCACGATACTCGTTAGAAATGGAGGCACGTTCGTAGTAGGGTTACGGAGCTACGGAGCTACGACACGCTACGAGCGTAGGCTAGTTAAGTTTGTCGGAAGTATTCTGCTCGCCAAGAGTTGATAGTAGTATGTTCATGTAATCATTACATTATATTGTAATCTGTTGTATATCAAAGTCAAAGTCAAAGTATTTATTGTGTGTTACAGGTAATATGATAAACAGGTGTTATGATATATATACGTTTCTCTGTAACATGTCAATACGACATACAATTTATCTTAACGACTATATTATGCAGGATCTAAAGTAATTACATTCATATCATATCGTAGGTGCGCCTGCTGCTTCGTAGAGATAAATAAAGACTGATAGTTTTTCTTTTTTTACAAGCTTTTATTTAGCTTCACCTGTCCCGTTGTCTGTGTCTGTCTGTCTGTAATCAAATCTTGCAAGTTAAATTCGACCAACTTCCAGTAGTTGTATTGACTTAAAATTTGGTATACTTATGTATCTGTCGTGAGGAAACCTGCACAAACCTGCGAAGCGATTCAATGGTTCATGCGAGGTTCCCAATCCGCACTGGGCCCGCGTGGGAACTATGGCCCAAGCCCTCTTGTTCTGAGAGGAGGCCTGTGCCCAGCAGTGGGACGTATATAGGCTGGGATGATGATGATGATACTTATGTAAATTGCGTGCCAGTACAATAATCTGGTAGTGACGGCCAGGATCGTCTCCGCAGGACGGAACTCTTCAACGGTTAATGGCATCGACTTGAAATTTGGAGTGCATATGTAGTTCGGGTGACAATACAAGTGCAGTCAACAAAAGTACAGTCAGCATAAATAAGCTTGTATTAAAAATATTTTTTTCCCAAAAACTTATTAATGGACAAGATAAGTAAGTAAACAATTAACAAACATAAAACATTTTGTTGAGATAAATAAAAACTATTCTAAGGGACAGGTATAATAAGGAAATATATTAAAAAAAAGGAAATTATTTACAATAAAATATGAATAGGTAGTCGAAAAATCACTCGTTGAAGTGGCAATGGGCAGGCCATATAGCCACGGTGAATAGATGGCTGTTGGGGCCGAAAAGTTCTCGAGTAAATCTCGGAAAGATCGGCAAGCGCAGCGTAGGACGTCTACCAACAAGATGCGACGGATGACCTAGCTAGTTAAATCCGCGGGTTCACGTTGGATGCAGGCCGCTGCGAACCGAGGCAACTAACTGGAGGTCTATGGCGGAGGCCTATATCCAATAGCGAACGAACGTCCTACGGCTGAGATGATGATGGCAATGATGGATAGAAAAATAGAAATTTAAATTTAATCACACGGTAATAGCTTAGTAAGTTGTATAAGTTAGTAGGCCCTGTACTACGAAGTCCAAAATTCGAACTTCGGATCTTGCCGTCCCGCTGACATTTATATTATTATACGAGAGTGAGAGGGACAGCACGACATGATCTTCGATTTTCGAAATACGTAGTAGCCCCCCTGCTCGTGACCGTGCCCGAAGCAATGTGCCTCTGTTTCTAAAACGGCCTGGGCAAGTCAAATCCGCGCCCTATGTGTATTTTTACTGCTATATTTATTTAGGTTTCGGCTCTTTTAACTTTTCATTATGCGTATACTTTTACTAGGCAAATCATTAAGCGATATGGCGGATGTCCCTTAGCCGATTCATGAAATGGCGCCATTTCACGATATGCCTAGGAATTTCGTGATCTGGCGGATTTTACGATCGGCCGCCGACATATACATTTCACGGACGGACACGGGAACAAACGAAACACATATTTGTATTTATAAAACCCAATCAACGAGGCATAAAATTTAAATTGCAAAATATATGAAACTTGTTTCATATCTTTAGATCAAAGGCATCAAGAGCCCTTCGTTACTGTTGAGTGCTTTGTTAACGTTCGGTTGGGTTTTTTTTTCTCTTATTATTTTCAAGGACCTGCCTATATTACCAGGATGTTTCGGATCAGTAAAGCTTTACTTGTTATTTGTTTTGACCCAGTAATAAACTTAAAAACAACTTTTGTTTGACATTGTTTCATCATCATCATCATGATCGTCATATCAGCCGTAAGACGTCCACCAACGAGGTGGACGGATGACCTGGTTAAAGCCGTGCAGTTTCACGGTGGATGCGAGCTGCTTCAAACTGAAACTTTCTTTATGAAGAAACCTTTTTTTTTGCATTCCTTTACACATTTTGCGGTAACCGTATAAGGCGGTAACACTGACAGTGTTACCTACCGCATGGTTGGGTGTGGCTCACAAGCGTTTTGCCCGCCCGTTCCAGTGTGTTATGAATATTGATGCATACAAACGATGGCCCGTTTCTACTATAATATAAGGATGAATACTTCACTTGAAAGATAAAGTACTTGTATCAAAAGTTGACGCAAATAGTTATCGTATGCATCAATATTCATAACACACTGGAACGGGCGGACAAAATGCTTGTGAGCCAGACCCGGTTACTGCAAACTAAGACAACCGTGTTGAACATGTGTTACCACAATATTATTTCATAGAAATAGAAAATTGATTTTTTACGGTACTTATGTACGAGAATTTACGGTATCTAGGCCAATTTTTTTATCATCTATTCATTCTTATACTAACATTATAAATGCGAAAGGGAGTATGTTGTTTGTTACGCTTTCACGCGTACAGTACTCAGCCGATCGTGATGAAATCTTGTACGGAAATGGTTTGAGACCTTGAGAAAGACAAAGAATAATTTTTATGCAGAAAAAAATAAAGTTCTCTAGCGGGCGCGCGACAAATCAATTATTCGTCAATGAAGTCACGGGCAACGGCTACTACATTGTAAAAGAGGATACAAAAATATAAATACCTACAATATTTTCCAGTTTGTGAACAATTAGGTGAACTACCTTATTAGGAGTGAGTGATTCATTATTACGGGCGCACAGTTTTAATTAGGGAGTTGTCTCTAACAGTAATTAATTTGTTGGTCTGAGGACTGCGAAGATGATGCACGTTCATATAGGCCTAACTCAGTTGGTAGTTGAAACTTGAATACTTTTAAGGACTTACACTGGGTCAAAATTCTTTTCGTTGCATTGTTTCTGGTCAGAAACAGTGGTCACTGTCACGACATTAATTATGTCTTCTAACCTGTGCTTCTAACTAACAAAGAAAAATGTGGTGCCATTGTTTGTCTTTCTCGGTGGAACTAATATTTAACTAGAGAAAAACTAAAAAAAAACCCATACAAAACAAAACTACTCTGTCCCTTTTTTTCGGGGACAAACACAAGACAATGAAAATAATTTTGACCTAACTATACAATACAATACAATACAATAACTCTTTATTGCACACCAATACAGTAAACAGTACAAAGAACACAAGTATATACATAGAGATTTTCTAAGGTAAGCAATAGGCGGCCTTATCGCTTCAGAGCGATCTCTTCCAGGCAACCTTTACAATGGACAGAAATAAGGAATACATTTTAGCAGCATTGCATTTTTTTTTGCATTTTAGCTATATTTACTGGCTTAATGACTACATTCAAAGACCGGAACACGTGTAGCTAAGAGACTTTACTCAGTCTAGGTACTTACCTCTGTGCTGGAAATAACACTAAAACAAGCATTTGGTGAAAAATGCCCTCGAGTGTTCCCGCAGCAAGAAATACATCAGAAGGTTCATTAGCTCTCGCAATTATGATATCATAAACGAGAACGTTATGTGCTAGCTCGTTATGATCGTTAGCGGTCGAAAATTAGTTCCACACGCCCCCAGAACTGGGGGGCTACTACGAAATTCGAAAATCGAAGTTCGTATCGTACCGTCCCTTTCACTCTCGTATTAAATAATATTAGCGAACGCGGGATGGCAAGATAAGAATTTCGAATTTTGAACTTCGTAGTATGTACCTATAGGGTCTGAAACGGCCGTCGTTTGAACAACTTCAACAAATTGTTGTCATAACTGCGTAGTTTATGGGGAGTGATAAATTACTCTATATAAAGCTTACACATTAGCTTGCTTTAAACTTAGCTTAAGCTTCTGAACACTATTAATCAAAGTGGCAACTTAATTGCAATGTCATCTAATTTATCCAACATGAGTAAGCACGTTCACGTCTTAGATAAATAAAAATAATCCATCTATGTAGCTATGTTCAGTTTGATTAATAATGTTTAATGCACTTCTGAGTCATTTAAAAAAAGGACAAGAACGCTACGAGTCCGATTGTAAAAAAAAATTAAAAAACTTGACTGGCTTTATAAATAATAATAATAATAAGTGTAGTGCTCTCTAGATCTCTGTTAAGTAACTTAATCTTCAACAGTTCGAACTCATTCAAAATCGTAACAAGCATAAAAATGACCAGTCCAGAGAAAAACTTGAAAATTTGCTAAACCTATTTACATGTGATATAAAACTGGAAAATAAAACGAATGCCGTAAAAATCATCAATATCAGTTGAAAGGTAATAAAGATGAACGACTGAAGTTTGCATTCCATCTTTCTGTGGCACACGAAGTCATAGTCCATTGGTCTCTGTCTAATCATCATCAACTATTTAACAACAAGATATATGTATTTGCAAAAATAAAAATAAAATGCTGGCATAGATATTCCCTATTTCATGTGCTCAGCCTCAATCGTGATGCTGGCCACTCTTCGAATCCAACCAACCGATTACAAACCGTCAAAACACGATAAAAAGAAAAAAAAAGTCCTTACAGACTATTTGTGAAGCCATAACAGCAGTTAAATAGAGTTAGACCCCCAATAACCTTCCTGATGAAAGTTTGATGGCGGAACTTTAGTTAAACACGCGAATTTGGGCCATTGGACGATTAAGAGGCGCTTCTGGAGTGATTAATATGATGGCTGCTTTATTCAGAGTTTCTACTCTAATGAAGGTTCTTATGTCCCTTGTAATGATGCACACACTACGGCTTATGTGTGTGGCAAATGTGCTTTAAATCTGCTCATTTTAGGCGCGCGTTCTAGCGTTTCAACGGCGTGGCATTTATATTTAAAATTTGTGTTTAAAACAAATTGTTTGTACTAAGTAAGCTATTATGCAAGTAGCTGAAATAGAATTCATACGCTGTCTGGTGTGTCATGAGTTGAAGTAATTTTGCATATAAATTATAAAAAACTTAGAAGTGCGACCTGGAGTTTGAACACACAATTCTATGCTCGAGAGGCCATAAATGAAACCACTACCACGGGATTAGACAAGACTTGATGGACATTTGATTGTAGCCTAGGGTATCTGACTGCCTCAATTTTCTTCGCACACGTAGCTGTTAACTACCTCCCTGTCTAATCTAGCGGACATTTTCCTAATAGTCTTTTAAACTGACTTTATGCAGCAAAAAATAAATTTAAATATGAATAAATCTGATAAACACTGCAAAACTCGTGATACGGAGGTTCGAGCAATATTTCATAAAGAAACGTCACATGAAGAAAACGTTTGCAATAATTTATACCCCGGTACACTGCGATACGACGTTTGAATAGAAATGGGAGGGCCAAATTCATCTTTTTTTATTTGATAAAAATGAAATTCTATGCGTATTCAGATTATAATGTTGGTTAGTGCGCTGTGTTTGTGTACAGAGTTGAATGCTCTAAAGGTCCTATTATGTGTTACAAACTTTGAAATATTATGTTGAAAATGTATTGTCCTTTTCGTGTAAAGTCGTTTGTCATGTCTATCTAAATCGGTATATTTATAAAGCCGTATCAGTGCTTAAAGTAACAAAAGCTGGGTTACACGAGGTTTTTAGGATCGCGAATAAGTGATACGAAGATATCAGATTAATACGAATATTTGTAAGGCAATGTAGGTGCGATGGATGGTTTATGTGTAAAGCGAAGTTTTTTTTTTAGTTTTTTATTTTATTTGACTGGATGGCAAACGAGCAAGTGGGCCTCCTGATGGTAAGAGATCACCACCGCCCATAAACATCTGCAACACCAGGGGTATTGCAGATGCGTTGCCAACCTAGAGGCCTAAGATGGGATGATGGGATACCTCAAGTGCCAGTAATTTCACCGGCTGTCTTACTCTCCACGCCGAAACACAACAGTGCAAGCACTGCTGCTTCACGGCAGGATTAGCGAGCAAGATGGTGGTAGCTATCCGGGCGGACCTTGCACAAGGTCCTACCACCTGAAGTGAAGGGAACGCTCCATTTCTCCGTATTGATCAAGTTTTTGCTTTTCCGATCTGACGGTACCTATTCAGTTTAGCACTTGCTGCAAATGATTCCTGGAAACTTACGAACGAAACCCGTTAAGAAACTTTTGTATAATAGTTAATTTACTTTCTGATACTGTGAGTTTGCTTTTGAGTTTCACCGACATTTCGAACGCAAAAAGAACTAAAACTGTGTAAAGCAACAGAGTCCACGAAAGATCAAAGACATTCGCATTCATAATTTCTTTCTACCTTCATCCACTACCCTTTGCCACAAAGAAGTGGTGAAAGCGACTGTGATCCGGAATTTGTTAGACAATACGGCCTATGAACTGTTGGCGAGTGGCGACTTTAATCACAGACAGTCACATAAGTCACAGACGTTTCTGGCAGAAAATCAGCGCTTCAGCCGCTGCAGGCGTCATACGCTTCAGCATATTGCTGAGTCAGCGACCGTTTCACTTTCGCGGGGACAAAATTGTGTACAATGTACCTACTATTTTCATGTGTGTTTTCCTGTATTTTTTTTGTTTATTTGTGTATAATTGTGTTAATTGTGTAGTATGTGTCTTCAATGTTAGTGAATAAATGTCGTCTTTCTTTCTTTCTACCACCCATTTAATCCATTTAAATCTATATCGGTCCAGTAAAGCTGTATTATTGATCGTCACCCTTATTATTAATTAATATTATAAATGCGTAAGTAGCTTTGTCTGTCAGTCTGGGGATCCTGGGTTTTCGCCGAAAATACTTTTGTTTGGAATGATACATTTCCCAACTGTTTCATATGGACGAATGATATTTTATCTGAAAACTGTAAACTATTCAAGAAATATTTCAGGACTATCCTATAGAACCCTATAGGTTAGGTGAGGTAAAAAATATGTAGGTAGTAGGTACCTGATTGAGTTTCTTGCCGGATTCTTCTCAACAGAGGTTTTTCCGAACCGGTGGTAGATTTAAAAAACCCCGGCCAAGAGCGTGTCGGAACGCCCAAAATAGGGTTCCGTAGCCATTACGAAAAAAATAAGTAATATTTTTCTAAGGATTTCGTATTATATACGGAATCTTCCAAGTTTAGGTTTATTTTATACCTTAGGCTGCTATTTACACTTAAACTACTAATAATTCTCAAGCAAACTTAGCCGTTATAGTTTTCCTTGAAAGTTTGATATACTTACTACCATTCTGAATTTTAATCTCGATTTTAATGAAAATTTGCACTTTAAAGTTGAATATTTGCAAACAAATCACTGAATCAAAAAATCGTATATTTTTTTTGTAATTTTTATTGTACCATTTTGTCGACATAGTTTAGATACATATTTGTGCAACATTACAGCCTTCTAGCATTGATAGTCCCTGAGCAAAGCCGCGGACGGACGGACAGACGGACGGACAGACAGACAGACAGACATGGCGAAACTATAAGGGCTCCGTTTTTGCCATTTTGGCTCCGGAACCCTAAAAACGTTGTGAAACAGTTTAATCATTCAGGAAATATATATATTGGCGAAAAATTTTAATATACAACTAGCAGCGATATCTGACAGCAAAGCATGCATTAGTAAATATCTGATACGACTCTTATTTCTAGGGCCGGTAGGACGTGTCAGATATTTTTGCTCGCTCCACTGTGGCACCTACATCAGTCTATAATGATACATTTGTCTAATATTTCTAAAATGATTTTCTCCATGCGGCAAGTTCCCAAGTGAAATGTAATAAAAAATTGAATTAAAAGATTTCCTTATATTAATAATTAAAATCTAAGTATATGAGTAGGTATGCAGTTAGGTATATATGTGAAAAATATGCTGAGTTGGAACTATTTCGTGCCACCTTTTCTCTATTCTTATTTATCTTTTTTTAAACTTAAATGTCAAGAATAAATGTATTTTTTCTTTCAATAAAAATAATAATTTGGAGATTAACTTAAAATAATCATTTATATTCTCAGCACGCTAAACCGGAATATTACATTCTAAAGTTAGCCATATTCAACATGGAACTGTACAGGTCTCATCCCAGGTCATTTGTCAGCCTTATCCCGGCCACGGCGATCACTCGCTGCCAACAGCCGCCCCCGGCTGCGGCATGGGCAGTCGCGCTGCGTCGAGATTGCGCTGAAATCGAGACTTTATACACGTCTTTCACAGCATGTTTTCGTTGGGATTTCGTTTTTAACCTCCGACACAAAAAGAGGGGTGTTATAAGTTTGACGCCAATGTCTGTCTGTCAGTGGCATTGCAGCTCTTAAACGGGTGGACCAATAAGTAGTCATTTTAATTTCATTTATTTCACAATTCATTTATTTATTTTACAAAACATATATTCGACCGTTACTGGAGTATGCCTATCAAATCTGGAGTCCATACTTTAAGAAGGACATCGCTACCCTGGAGAAGGTCCAGAGAAGAGCAACAAAACTGGTTGTTTCACTTAAAAATAAGTCATATATGAAGAGCGAATTCTAGAACTAGATCTGCCAAAATTAGAAGAGCGAAGAAAACGTGGCGACCTTATAGAGACATAAAATTTTGCATGGTCACTATAAAAAAAAAATGAAAAATGAAAAAATGAAAAAATGTTTATTTCACTAAAACAACATTGTTACAAAATTTAAGGGTTGGGACTTCCTATTAAGTAAACATTATACTTGTATCAGGAAGCCCCGCTCCTCCATATCACAAGTTGTGGTTATAAAAACAAAAGAACAAAAGAAAGAAAAAGTAAATTTTTAACTATTATACTTAAGCAGTGAGCGTGTGTATGTGTGTGTGTGTGTGTGTGTGTGTGTGTGTGTGTGTGTGTGTGTGTGTGTGTGTGTGTGTGTGTGTGTGTGTGTGTGTGTGTGTGTGTGTGTGCGCGTGCGTGTGTGTGAACGTGTCTGCGTAATAATGATGTACGATATACGTGATAATGATGTACATATGTGTCTTTGGTTTACCAAAGAATTTAAACAATTCAAATCTGACCTTATTATTACTTACAAACAGTTACCACCCAACACTCTCAAAACAGTAAAGTCTCTGTCTCCTCATAATTAAGCGTTTTTAACCACTCATTTGTAATTTTTTTACAATTATACATTTGTAATTGATATATGTCTAACACTTTATTAATTTTATTATATACATAAGCCGATTGAGCTGCAAATTGTCTTTTAGCAAATACAGATCTTGTAGCTGGAAGGGGAGCAACATCGTGTTTCCGTCTACGAGTTAAAAGGCTAGAATTAAATTTCAGTGTTTTGTGTAATCTTGTTATTATACTCAAAACGTACAGCTTCCTCATAGACAGTATGTCACTTAGTTGGTAAAGTTCATTCGTTGGATATCTGTATGGCTTAGAGTACATAACCTTTAACAAACACCGTTGCCCCCTCTCAACCTCCAGAAACCTGGTTTTCGCTGCACCACCCCACACGGATATACAATAGGACATAACTGATTGAGCCAACGTCACGTATAGTTGGTTTAAAAGTCTTCTTGTTGTAATATATCTTAATACTATAATGCTCCAAGCATCAAAAACCTTTTTAAGGTTAGTGAAAATACTCGTTTGAGGGGACATTCCTTGAGACTGATTAAGCAACCAAGTGCAAGTAACCCTAGGAAACATTTCTTACCCTATCGTGTTGTTAACTCGTGGAATGCTCTCCTAGAACTTGTGATAAGTGCACCTTCAGTGGACAGTTTTAAAAATAGACAAGACCAATACTTAAAGAAGAAAGACTAAAAACACAAGTGCAGTGATGTACACGCATCAGCTCTAAGAGCTGCTAGTGTATTATTTCAATAATAATAATAATAATAAAACAATACAGTTATTTGTGTTTGTAATTCTGTAGGTACATACAATTAATTTTAAATATCTAATAAAATAATAATCAGTTTTGTACTCACCAGCACCTAAACAATGTCATAATATTATACAAAGTATTATACATATCAATTAAAAATGAAAAATTCAAAACATAAAAAAAATGAAATTTCATCCACTAACACATTCAAGGTTCCCATCCCAGAATGAAACTGTATTATAAATATGAAATTTGGGACAAAATTTCAGGGTCACGGACTTATAGGTAGGTACAATACACGAAAAATCTTGCGCTGATAATGTCGCAGGCAATAATAAATTCGTTATTTTAGAACCTTGACCGACTTTGTGCAGCAAATCGTTACTATAGATAGGTTACTAAAGACACGTTAGGTAGAAACAGTATCGTAAACTTAAGGATAACTTGAGTAGTTGCTTCAAGTTGGGGATGTTACTTTGTTACGAAGAAGGAAACTGTCAGGCACACGATGTTGTCAGATTTATTGATTGCCAAACTTCAAAGCCTAACTCTCCTGCGAAACTCGAGCAAGCTAAATGAGTCTGTTCCAGTAAAATAAACTCATGTAAGAGTGTAATCTCGATTATAATATTCTTAACATCTTCATGAACACGGCGATACAATTTGAAAGTATAGTAGATTTCTACAACAAATTTCTATAGCAACAACCTTAGATGAATGATTGGTCTCGCGCGCTCGCTCGACTAGATACCGCGGGAACTAAAAACCACGCTATGGTCTCTTCTCAATAGTATGTAGGTTCCTCAATTTGCATAGAAGCTAGCGAAATCTAGCGCTCCTTGTTAAAATAACTTACCTATAAATTCTGCTTTCTTGCCATAACCAAAATATAATAGTGAAAGTACATCAATATGTTTTTATATCATATTAAACATTCAATCTTAATAATTAAACATTTTATTCAAAGATTAATTGAACTTTCTCAAGAAATTTGAAAGGAACAGAGAACATTTTACTAGTAACATTGCTTACCTACTCGTTTATGGACTGTACTGCAGGGCTACTATGAAACTCGAAACTCGATGTTCGTGTCGTGCGGTCCCTCTGACACTTATACTACTTAATACGAGAGTGAGAGGGACGGTACGATACGAACTTCGAGTTTCGATTTACGTAGTAGCCCCGCTGTATCTGTCATTGCTTTTCCGAGGTAAAAAAAACAAAATGTCGGTTATATCTGCAAAGTTTTAGAAAACTTGTGGTTTTACAGTTTTTCCAACCTTTTTTGCCGTTTTTTTAGTGAGTTGTGTTTTCATTTGTGTTTTAGTGCTTCCTCCTCCGTTAAATTCTCCTCTGATTTAGCGTCGAGACGAGATAGACTGATTTTAGTATCTATTATCTACTGAACGTAATTGTTAAATATTATGTCTTTTCTCATTTGCTGCGTGCCTGGATGCATGACGAGAAGTGGAAAAGGTAACCATTCTAATAAATTAGTTTACCAATTGTAAGGTTGAGCTTTCAGTCTCTCATAAATACCTATTGAAGTAAGCTTGGCAAAGGCGAATGATATCGCTAGGTATACATTCTAACTGTATTTAAAAGGTTAATAATAATCATTAACCGTTGTTGAAATAGGGTTTCTTATTTTGATCAATGTTTTTGGCACCACAGCCATCGTATCACATCGTTATTATGCCGAAAAATATGCTGAGAGCCCTATGTCTCTGATTAAGGATAATAGATGGAATGATGATGAGGCTACCTCTGCGCTTTCCAGAGAAAAAAGGTCTTAAAAGACAGACAGATCATATAAGCCTTTATATACCTATATTATAAGGGATCATATATGTGATCATTTATGGGGTTCCTTTTTTTCTTTGTGGCACAAGTTCAAATTTGTTTTATGAGAATAAAGCACAATTGCACATTATATGTAAGAACAAGTGTGCACTTGTGCTTTTTATGAATCTGAAAAAAGAGTATAACATAACTTATTTTTATTTTTAGGTGTAAGTCTTCATGCATTCCCAGATCCGGCGAAGGAAATGAACAGATTTCGAACGTGGGTTCAGAATGTTGGTGGTGATATTGTTTACCTGGATAGCCCCTTAGTCACATTTTACCTGTGCTTAACATGCATAGTCTATTGCAAAAACTTATATATTAACTAGCTTTTACCCGCGGCTTCGCTCGCGTTAACCATTAACATTTCAAAGAAGCAAGCAATCAAGCAAGCAAGCCAGCAAGCATGCAAGTGAGCATGTAAGCAAGCATGCAAGCAAGCATGCAAGCTAGCATGCAAGCAAGCATGCAAGTAAGCATGCAAGCAAGCATGCAAGCAAGCATGTAATTATGCAAGGAATAGTGCAAGCAATCATACATTCGAGCATGCAAGCAAGCATGCATTCAAAGCTGCATTCTAGCATGCAAGCAAGCATGCAAGTATGTAAGAAATAGTGCAAGCAAGCATGCATTCGAGCATGCAAGCAAACATGCATTCAAGCATGCAAGCAAGCATGCAAGCAAGCGTGCAAGTAAGCATGCAAGTCAGCATGCAAGCAAGCATGTAAGGACGCATGTAATTATGCAAGGAATAGTGCAAGCAATCATGCATTCGAGCATGCAAGCAAACATGCATTAAAGCATGCAGCAAGCATGCAAGCAAGCGTGCAAGTAAGCATGCAAGTCAGCATGCAAGCAAGCATGTAAGGACGCATGTAATTATGCAAGGAATAGTGCAAGCAAACATGCATTCGAGCATGCAAGCAAACATGCATTAAAGCATGCAGCAAGCATGCAAGCAAGCGTGCAAGTAAGCATGCAAGTCAGCATGTAAGCAAGCATGTAAGGAAGCATGTAATTTTGCAAGAAATAGTGCTAGTAGTAAGCATGCATTCGAGCATGCAAGCAAACATGCATTCAAGCATGCAAGCAAGCATGCAAGCAAGCATGCATTCAAAGCTGCATTCAAGCATGCAAGCAAGCATGTAATTTTGCTAGAAATAGTGCTAGTAGTAAGCATGCATTCGAGCATGCAAGCAAACATGCATTCAAGCATGCAAGCAAGCATGCAAGAAATCATGCAAGCAAGCATGTAAGCAAGCATGCAAGCAAACATGCAAGCAAGCATGCAAGCAAGCATGCAAGCAAGCATGCAAGCAAGCATGAAAGTGAGCATGTAAGTAAGCATGTAATTATGCAAGGAATGTTGCAAGCTCTGCTGCAAGCAAGCATGCAAGCAAGCATGCAAGCAAGCAAACAAACATGCAAGAAGGCATGCAAGCAGGCAAACAAATATGCAAGCAGGCATGCAAGCAGGCATGCAAGTGAGCATGTAAGTGAGCATGTAAGCAAGCATGTAATTATGCAAGGAATAGTGCAAGCAAGCATGCATTCGAGCATGCATTCAAGCATGCAAGCAAGCATGAAATTTTGCAAGAAATAGTGCTAGTAGTAAGCATGCATTCAAGCCTGCATTCAAGCATGCAAGCAAGCATGCAAGCAAGCATGCAAGCAAGCATGCAAGCAAGCATGCATTAAATCATGCAAGCAAGCGTGGAAGCAATCGTGTAAGCAAGCATGTGATTATGCAAGAAATGGTGCAGCAAGCAAGCAAGCATGCTTTTTAACACATTATTAAGTCAGCTCAGTCAGCTCCGCGGTTAGAATCAGGGCTTGTTAACGTTACCAAATTCACACTATAAGTAACGTTAAATAATGGTAAAAATCATAAAAATACCTAGTACCGGTATTAAAATTTAACGTTAATTGATAACTTAACATTATTTAACGTTACCTAATTACCGTTATTTTTACCGGTAAATTTACTTCACATTGTAGGGCTTGTTAACGTTACCCAATTCACATTTTTATAACGATACCGAAGTAACACTATCGGTATTTTTTGCTATGCTACCGAGTGTTGCCAATTTAGCGCGTGCATACTCGCTCGATAAATGAGGATAATCTGCCATTTAACGTTACCCAAACTTACCGGTAAATAGTAATATAAATACCTACCGTTAAAATGATTTAACGATACTTTTGAATTAACGTTAATTTAATGAATAGCTGATAACGTTACTATTTTTTAAAGTTGTATAAGTAACGGTAAATCGTTTAACGTTAATTATCATTTAACGTTAAATCAGTTTGACAGTTGGTAACGTTACCAGTTTTTAACGGTATTTAAAGCCCTGGTTAGAATACAAAAACAAACTTTTGGTCATCCCTTGGGAATGGCAATTTTTTTCGGGATAAAAAATATCCTATTATTTATTCTGGACCTCTAATATGACGTATGCAAAATTTCATAGGAATCGGTGCAGTAGTTACGGCGTGAAAGCGTAACAAACAAACAAACAAACAAACAAACTCACTTTCCCCTTTATAATAGTAAGGAATATAATAGTAAGGATAAATGGCGATTGATGAAACTGAATTAAAACCTTTTGCTTCCCTTGCTTTTTATCCCAACCCGTCATAGCGCAGAGATCTAAGCAAAATAGTAGTAAGACCATTAAAAGTAATACGTGGTATATATTAACATTTGGTAAGTACTGATTTTTATAGGAAAATTTCCTAAGTGCCGTGAACTTAGTTGTCTTCTTCTATTTTGCACTATCTCATACATTTTTACTTAATTTTATCTATAGGCGTAATATTGATAATCTACAGGATGAAATTTAGGACATAATATAAAATTTGTGTTTCATGCTCAGTTAACGCTGGGTAGTATAGTGCATTTACTCTTTTGTTGAAATAAATCTAAAAAAAATTGTGGTTTCTATACATTATTGAAATACGAAATCATGAACAATGTATGGAAACCGGAAATTTTATCAGACTTATTTCAACAAAAGAAGTAATGCATTATATTACCCAGCTATAACTGAGCATGAAACATTAATTGTATAGATAGCTATGTATACGTAAGCGTACGCACGCACACATGCATAGGCGCGAGCTTTAACAATGAGAACTAGATGGCACCTCTTTCCATACAAACCAATACAAGTTCTGAGATACCCGTCTATCTCCCTATATATACTGTAGTCTTTGCTAAAAACAAAACGTTCGTGAATGCGGCAACTCAATATTGTAGTGTGCGTAAGAACGGTGTAAGACAATTTGCAAGGATGCTAGTGTGCGTGACGAATTGTGTTGCCAGCTGCTCCACTGTTACCCGAATTATTGGGAAAATAAATTATTCTGTGGTCTATTAAGTTACTGGTTACAAAATGTATCTTGGGAAATACTTAGAAATTAAGAAGTAATTAAGAGTGAATGTATTAATATGTTTGTGTATAGGTTAGGCGTAGGTTTCTTCTTTAAAAAAATGGTAGGTATGATGTAGGTATATCAATGATCAGGCCTCACTTTTAATTAAAAAATATATATATTTAACGACATTCAATATTTACAAATTATTACTGAAAATTCATGGACTGAGTCACCAACTAAGAAGTTTTGCGTACTTAACACGTTGCACCTATAGTTAAACCTAATATAATTTACAGGTTAATTAAAACTAAAATAAAAATAATTGTTTACAAAATATACATACATAGGTAGATGCATACATACATACTTACATACGCTTGAAAAACATAACCCTCCTTCGGGCAGTCGGGTAAAAAGTTAACATTTCAGGAAAATGGGAAGAAATACGAAAAAAAAATTTTTTCTTTTCCCGTAATACCTAAGTAAATCAGCTGATCGGGCTTTTGACTGGGAAGACGAAAAACATTTTTAATTTTAAGACACATTCACCCCTTAATTAAATAGTGTCGGGTAACAATTTATACACCTTCAGTGTATAATATCACAAAGATAAACATTAAATAATATAGAACTAGGTTATGTATATATAATAATTACGTTAGATACTTAAATAAAATAAGTTATTAAAATTTATCATCATTTAATGATGATAACAATAAAATTCAATTTATTAAAATCTCAACCACGGGGAATTTGATTCTTGTGTACGCGGCAACACAGAATGGCGTTTAGGGTTCATGTTATTTTATTTTGTAATTTCGAAATTATACGATATTTACTGATGGTAGGTATGTGATCCCAGTGTCCTTCTTATTTCTTGTAGTATTATTTTTAAACAGTTTCACTGCGAAAACTGGCATTTTACTTCGGTTTATGACCAAAATTTAACAAAAATTCGGGACATGCACATTACGCACAGTTTGCAACGCGACTGAGTCGCCTCGGGCTCAGGTACGCCGATTTCGGCGTACTATTTGTTGCCGCATTTGACAAGTACGCCGGCGGTATCTAGTCGAGCGAGCGCGCGAGACCAATCATTCATCTAAGGCAACAACTATATAGAAGAATCACAAGCAGGGCCCTATTTCGCCAAGCTCACAGGTGCGACTACTACTTTTATAGAGAGCCATTGTGAAAATACTCAAAATATGTATATTATGTTAGTCACGAAACACTGCAATTGTAACGCAAATTTGACACAGCTTCTAATGTCAAGATTTACCGACAAATTTATAAATGTTAACAAGGAAAAATAATTCTTGATTCACAATATCATCATCAGATAGGTACAAATAATAGGTTGTCACTGACAATTATTATTGTTACGTTAGTAAAATAGGGCCGTGTACGACGGGCAAAGACGGGTGTCGCTTGTCATCGCGTGAAATAAAATTTCGTGTTAAAAAGGCATTCAGATTATTGTCAAACGCTCGTCTTGTCAAATCCGTAGACTAAATCAAAGTCTATAATGGCAATCAGCTCAACATAACATAACTCAACATAATAAGTAATAATTAAGATTGGTTTTTTGGAATCTTTTTGTATTTTTTATTTCAATTCCAAATTTTTACTTTTACGGTCATCCCGTAAAACCTAAATTGAAAATACAAACTGAAATAAAGATGCACAGAAAAAACAGAAAAATAAGACCATCACTGGTCACCTATCATAATAAGTAATACCTGAAGAACCGTTGGTCGACGAGACAAAAGTGATCCATTAGTGTTCATGTTTTTTTCCCATATAGGTAGGTATATATAGCTCAGTAAACACAGTTAGGTAAGATTTCATTAGGGCACGAATTTTCTTATTATAATATTGGTTTTCCTCGTAACAAAACTAGTTTGTGATTCGGATCCAATCAAGAGGCGCGATTGTATAACTTTCCTATAATAAACCGAACGAGGAACTCCAGAAATATCATCCACAATAATTCGTTTGCGTAAGAAGATTTTCGTGAGAACAACATTTTTTATGCAATTTATTCAAGTCAATGGCATTTTGTTGTCAAATAACAAAAGGAGGTAGACGTCCTATACCTACCTAAATAACACAGGTAGGTAATTGGCGACTTTATAGATACTGATAATACAAAGGGAGAGTGCGAATAAGTCTAAAAGAAAAATTATAACCAATAAATATTTTATAATAATTAGTATATAAATCTCTGACCAGCTGCGAAGAACGGGTAGAGTGGAGGACATGGGGGGAGGCCTTTGCCCAGCAGTGGGACAACTCTACAGGCTTCTACATAATAATAATAATAATAATTGGGTTTAAATAAATAAATATCCTTGAGAGGAAAATAAGACACCCGTTCTCTTGAATGACATTTAATGGTGTCACTTTTAATAGTAAATAAATAATGTAGGTAAGTTTATCAATATTTTATTTTTGGTTTGACATTCCGCATATATAGATTGTTTTCTGTTCATTCTTCTCCCAATAAGTACCTAAGTATTTAGTGTTCTCTTCCGAATTTTTTCTTTCAAATTTGAATGTTTGGCATGTGGCAAAATAAAACTTATTCGGAAGCACGTTGGCACTATCTAAGCACTATCTCAGGTCATTGACAGAATATCACCTCTGTGGCCACCCATAGCCGCAGCACAGTATAACAGTGGCCGTAGTACATGCTGAGTCAGCGCCTATTCTCCACATCATCGCATGGCTCTCTTAAATTATTTTATATGGATCTGTTCATGTTACTTTTTAAGTCATCATGATATTTTTCATGTTAGTTTACAATTGTTGTTACAAGTGATGTCACACCCATACTGAGTGTATGAAAAAAACGTCGCTTGGGGACATTTTTTTAAACTATCGGAATCGATTGTGCTCTTGATTCTGAGTAGGAAAAACTATATTTAGTCCAAAATTTCAAAAAAAGGATACTCTTTTTTTTGAAAACGCCCTGACACAGGGATGTATGGAGTCCCTTAGTTATAAAACTAAACACTAACTATATAGATCTTACTTTCAGTGGAAGTGTAGAATGCTTCCACCGTCATAATTAAAAAAAAAACGCAAAATTTGTCCTCATTCTTTGTCTACATAATAAGATGCAAATTTGAGCTAACTCACTAATCCTAAGTTTGAGCTGGGCGTTCAAGAGGGTAAATCAGCCTGTCGGCTGGGACTTTTCATTTGTATTACCTATTTATAAGTATTATAATCTATTTCATACAAATTACATACAAATATTCTTTACGATAGTCTGACTGACCATCACCTGTTGTGACACTGGTTCACGGACCTTTACACTCTAGCGAGGGTTGAAGTGGTCTAAGATATTGTTCGAGAAATAGACACATTTGAAGCCTGCTGATAGCAGTTTGCATTAGAAAAAAAATTATGAATAGCTTCATACGGGCCAGTAGAATATATCAAAAAGATAATACTTAAACCAAAAAAGTCTTACTTTATTCAATTATAAGCTTTAGTTTCTAGGCACTGCACATTTTAGATTGCAGGTTCGGTCACCTCTTTGTTAGTCCAATTGAATAGCCCTTTGTTCTTCCGAATCACAACGCGCCACGAATATCAATTTGACTAAACATGACGATTGCCTCCGGCGGAGACTTTTTCTTATAGGTATACGTCTGTAGCGAATAAGTTTACAGAACGTTATTGATCCAATCAAATGATTTTTGAAGTATGATTAATTTATAATGGATTATATTAATTATCCATCGATTACCTAACCGAGAGAGATTTTCTTAATTCCATTAGGAATTAACAAAAATAGCATCTTTGTCTTCATTTTCTCTGTATTTAGAACACCAGTGCGAAATTCCATATCTCTAGCTTCAGGGGTCAACATTTAGGGTCTTTAAAAGTGTGTGTAAATTTCGATACCCTGTGAGTATATATATTTACACGCACACCACACTTAATACACTTAAGTACACATTTTAGCTTTCAAAATATTAGACTGATAAAATCAATTTAGAACAAACCCGGAAGTATTATACATACACACAATATCAAAAATCGCATTGAAAATAAATGAAAACCTTTGCCTGTCTATGCGAGTATGTGTTCCACAGTTCCGCAATCATTATCCTCCGTACTGAAACGAAGGAACGATGGAGAATTATGAAGATGGCCCGACAAATCCACTTTGATGTCTGTTTTCCAATACATTCAATATTTATTATATTATTATCTTCGTGTAAAAAAATTAAGGATATGAGATTTTGTTCCCAACATCTCTTTATTTTCCTTACTCTTTAGGTAGGTATTAGTAGATTATTGTCGTGGCCTGGAAGTAGGCAATTGCTGGCTGAGTATGAGTATTAAACGGACGAGCTTGCGAGTCCGTTTAACTAATACGAAGCCAGCAATTGCTATTCCAGCCGAGACTAATATAAAGCTTTTCTCAAAAATGGTTAATAATTCTGAAATAGAATAAACTTTTTCTCAAAATATATTATAAAATTTAATTTTATTCCAATATTTTTCTTATGCTTTCCCGCCTTTTTTCATTAAAAATAAACTGCAGGTGTATTTTTCCACCGAAAACACCACAAGCTATTTCAGACCCAATAGAAAAAGTCCGGAGTTCCCACAAAATATCAGATACTGGCCATTAGACTTGGCTGTATACGACTTGTACCAACATTTCCAAGGCCTATTTAACTTAAAACAAAAAAAAAATGTGACTGATTGCAGGCGCGCTAATTCATTATAGTCGAGCTAGCGCGCCTGCAACCTTTTTAACTTTTTAATTTTTCGCTGACCATAAACTATGCACTTCACCTTCTGATATGTAAAGAATAATGTCAACTTTAACGGACATTTTTGAGAAAATAATATTATAGTCGTCGTTGTTTGAAATTCGTATTTATGTACAAATCTGTTCCTGTTCCAGAAGTCCGTGCCGTGCCCAATTTTAGAATAGGACGGCTTAATCTCTTTCCGTGCGTGGTTGTAAAAGGTGACTAAGGGATCTAATGCGACAGTGGGCACCAGCACTCTCCATTGCTAACTAGGAACTCCGGACCCCAGCTCTGCAGTGTGGAAGGGGCAACCATCACACTATTTTCCCAAGAAATTCGTCGTGAAAGTTTATTACTATATTTTTTTGCCTAGAGGTTTTGAAACGTAATTACACATATACATTTTGGAGATTCAGAGGTGCGAGCCCGGGTTTTGACCTACGATTCTACAATCTTCTGCCTGAGACCTACCACATTAGTAAGCAAAAACAGCCAAATAATTGAATTCTCAAGATGTCTTCGTAAGGCTTTTAATTCCATGACATTATAGAGTCGAATTTTCCTGTCATTAAGCTCTTTAGCGGTTTAGACATAAGCTGCCAACAGTCTTATTATGTTTGTAAAAAAAGTTTTTATTGTTTTTATTAACCCCCGACGCAAAAAGAGGGGTGTGATAAGTTTGACCGCTATGTGTGTCTGTGTGTCTGTATGTCTGTGTATCTGTCTGTGGCACCGTAGCTCTTAAACGGGTGGACCGATTTGAATGCGGTTTTGTTTATTTGAAAGCAGGTTTTCCAGCGATGGATCTTAGACATGTTTTATCAAAATCGGTTCAGCCATTTCAAGATTATCAGCTCTTTTGTTCGCTGCGGTAGGAATCTTTGACGCATAATGGTATTTACTTTACTTTCAAACATATGTGGGACCTAAAATTTGAAACAGCCATGTATGCTATATAACTATGCAAGATTATGGAATTCTCGGCCTAATGCTGCAGCCAGGATGTCCAGAACACTAGTAGGTACACTCATGATAAAACCGTAGCAGCTATATCGTGTTTGGATTAGTTTCGATCAGTATTTAATTCTACATGCAATGCAATGGTGGCAACAAGATGAGCTGATGTTGCAGCCAGGATATCCAGCACACTAGTACACTCTATAAAAATTAATAGCACATATGTCGTGTTTGGATTCGTTTTGATCAGTATTTGATTTTAAATACAATGCAGTGGTGGCAACTCGACGAGCTGATGCTGCAGCCAGGATATCCAGCATACCAGTATACTCTTGAAAAAAAAATAGCAGATATATCATGTTTGATTCATTTTGATCAGTATTACTACTTAGTACTTATACTAAATTAACTTAGGCTAATTTTGCGGGAAATCAGCATAGTCCCCGCGGGATAGGGATAAACGAATTCTTCGCAGATGAAGTCGCGGGCAACAGCTAGGTAGTGCTTAATTATTTTTTACTTTTTAGTTTCTTTTTTGGCGGCGTTTTTTTTCGGGTGTTATTATTTTATTTTTGCTGGCGTTATTTTTTTAACTGTGGTTTTCGCTCTGTCTGAGGATGTATCTTCATTTTATGCATGGAAAAAATAATCTACTTTGCACACAGCCGCGGCAAAAAACTCATTAGCAAAACCAACTTCAACCAAAAGTGTGAAAAATTCAAATCATGATGAGTTTCTGGGGCTTCTTTTTAGGATTCCGCAGTCAAAATGGCAGAAACGGAACCATTACTAATTTTAACTTCTTCTTCTTCTCTTTTAAAATATGGCTTTTCTGTCCTAATTAATAGGACGATTTCGCCAGTGTCAAGGTAAACTCTCTTTGAGAGGGATGTTGTATGTACGGTGATTGTAGTTTTTGCAACTTGATAGTAAAATTCCAGAAACCACGTGGAGACAACTTGCGCATTAAAAAATGTCAAACACGAGAACAATATAAAATTTTGTGATCACTGTTCACTGTTAAGGTTAATCGCCACATAAAACAAAATTATACTTTAACTAGCCAAAGAAACAAATAGCAAAATTAGATATTGTCTACATCCGCCATGTTCGAATGCTACAAATCGAATCCAAATTTTAACTTCAATGATTACTTGAAATTCAATCTGTGAACTAAAAAAAACCGGCCAAGTGCGAGTCGGACTCGCGCACGAAGGGTTCCGTATACAACATTAGCAAAAAACGGCAAAAAAAACTCGTTTTTTGCATACAACCCCCCATAGGAGCCCCCTTAAATATTTATTTTATTCTGTTTTTAGTATTAGTTATTATAGCTTATAGCGGCCACAGTTATAAATAACAGTGAAAATTTCAACTATCTAACTATCACAGTTCTTGAGATACAGCCTGGTGACAGACCGACGGACGGACAAACGGACGGACGGACAGCGAAGTCTTAGTAATAGGGTTTCCGTTTTTACCCTTTGGGTACGGAACTCTTAAAACTTATTTATTTCAAATAACACAGCCTTAATGTACATGCATAATGATTGAGGTTTCTGCATTAGCAAGTTGCCCATAAAGCACATACCGCAGGCCATTTAACCTCGTCCTGACAGTGATATGAAGGCAGAGTCCCCCTTTATTGCCCTCTCTTGCTCTGCGCAGCAATTTTATTACGTTGACACGCGAAAATGGGCAAATTATTCGACTTCGCACTTGCCCGCAAATATTTAGATAGGTAATTTCTATGAATAAGGGTGTGGAAAGGAGTGAAGATTGTGTGGGTACGGCAGATATTCGGTTACCTATTTGTGGCGTAAATTGTTTTGGAAAAGTATGGATTTTGCCCACGTAGCATCTCAATCATTGCCATGGATCATACTGATGATACATATATTGTTAAGATTATAATTGTGTCTATACTTCTTGATTCAGTGGTCGTCAAATTGGGTATTTGTGCGGCCCGCGACAAAGCAAATTATTTCAATAGTCAACTAGGTACGTGTCTATTTTCCAATAAATACTTTTTTCAATTTTCTTGAATGCGAAATAAATAACGAAATGAACCAAATATATATTTTTTTTTTCATTTATTTACTAAATAGAAAAACAATTTAACATTTTACAATAATGCAACGAGCAAAACCATACTAAGGTTTAACTGCCGTTGAATTCACTCACATAACCATAAGTTGATAATTAATCATGATTTATCTTTAGGCTAGGTATACAGGTAAGCTAACCCAAAGTTACTGTATCACGTTAGGTAAATTGCTTTAACAATGCGTTTACAGTGGTGTGGTGTTTCACACACACTCATAAGTATGTTGTGATCAAGTTCGTTAAGAATATTAGGTAACATGTATTCCCACCTCCGTTTTCCATATAAGTGGGCAAATGCCTTTACTCTACGGCCCGGTGCGATACCCGCATGGTCCTGTGTGGCCCTTGGCCAGAAAAGTGTGACGACCGCTAGAATCTAGAAAGTCAACAATTTTGTGTGTAAAAATGTTTTCTTTTCATCCTTTTTTACAGTACTGTGTGCAAAACTTCTACTGTGCATACAAATTTAAAATTTATACAAAGCGTGTTGTGTGCACATACGGGGGAGGCCTATGTCCAACAGTGTATATCCTGTGGCTGATATGATGATAATGATGTAAGTTTTTAGTAGAAAAATATATGGAAGAAATTACAACAATTCCTGCTTTGGAGCGGATCAAGAAGCGAGGACTACGCGTCATTACGTGGCAGCTTTTGGGCAGGTACGATCAAGGACTTTAATTCATAAGCCACCATGGAACCATTTCACAGTAAACGTCATAGTGACATCGCATTAACTACAAGGAAAATCGTAATGACTTTTCCTTTGAAAAGGTTCCATGTTGAGTCCTTGACCGTACGAGTATGACATCTCCAGTATGCCTCTTTCTTAAGAATAGATAAGTTGGACTGTATTTTCTACGTGGATCCATTCATCATCATCATCATCATATCAGTCATAGCCAGTAGGACATAGGCCGTAGGACGTAGTCCATCTTTGGCTAATGGCCTCCCCCATAAACCTCCAGTTGCTTCGGTCGGAAGCGGCCATACTAATATTATAAACGCGAAAGTGTGTTTGTATGTTTGTCCGTCTTTCACGTCGAAACGGAGCGACGTATCGACGTGATTTTTAGCATAGAGCCCGAGAGTGACATAGGCTACTTTTTATCCCGAAAAATGCACATTCCCGAGGGAATAGCGCGCGATAACCGAATTACACGCGGGCGAAGCCGCGGGAAAAGCTAGTACCTACATAAAATAAAGTGCCAATTAGGCAAGAACTTAAATAAAAAAAATACAGACTTTCTAGGTAAAGGAGCATTGCGCTCGAAAGCATGAACCCGTATAATGTTCTCTGCTAATTAGAAACCATAGGTGTGACAAAATGGTGCTGTTACATTGAAATATGTGAGTATGTGGCGTGCAAATTACTATTATTGCCCTGGATTTTGCGTGCTTCTAGTCTAGGGTTGCCATAAGTGTGGGCACGCAGACCGGGACATTTAAAGAAAAACCGGCCGAGAACGTGTCGGGCACGCCCGAAATAGGGTTGCGTAGCCATTACGAAAAAATACGGAATATTCCAAGTTTAGGTATATTTTATACCTTAGGCTGCTATTTACTCTTAAACTACTAGTAATTCTCTAGAAAACTTTACCGTTATAGTTTTCCTTGTAAGTTTGATATACTTACTACCATCCTGAATTTTTTCAAATTTTTCCACCCACCGGTTTAGTTTTTAAAGGGGGGGGGGGGGGGGGGGGCTTGGGGACGCCCGATTTTAATGAAAATTTGTATTTTAAAGTTGAATATTTTGCAAACAAATCACTGAATCAAAAACCGTAATAGCAACCCCTTAATGATTTTAAAAGACCTATATCCAACATTACAAGGGTGGATGAGAAAAAAAATCACCCTCACTTTACGTCTATGGGAGGTACTGTAAAAAAATATTTTTTATTTTTTTATTAAACCATTCTTTCGGCATAGTTTACATAAATATTCGTGCAAAATTACAGCTTTCTAGTATTGATAGTCCCTGAGCAAAGCCGTGGACGGACAGACCGACAGACATGGCGAAACTATAAGGGTTCTGTTTTGCCATTTTGGTTACGGAACCCTAAAAAGTAGTAAAGGTAGAAAAAAAGGAACTTTTATTACAACAATGTTACTTTAAAGGTTTAGTCCTTGCATAAACACAAAACAACTTATAACAGAGTCATTCAATGCCAGCGACCCGCCAGTAGGGTGCTCTGTTCGTAAACGCCTTTCGCTACAAAGTGGAAAAAGCACGTTATCGGCTATGTTAAATTGCTTAGCCCCCTACTAAATAACTATGATTTTTAAATCGGGACAATTTGCTTATCGGCCGGGATGCCGGGACACCATGCTTCAAACCGGGACATGTCCCGGCGTACCGGGTGGGACGTATGGCAACCCTATTCTAGTCATGAAACCTTGAGAGATATTTTGTCAGTTTTCTTGTACAATTGTTCCTTTACAAAGGAAACAGGAAAGGTTTAAAACCTCGTGATTTACAAAAGAATTCCATTGTGCGTTGTCCCGTATTCTGCAAATTCGGGGATACCTACTGTAGCTAAATGAAAATGTTTTGTGTTGCGATTGGATTTTCTGCAACCAATGAGCTATCAATATTTGCCTGAGGGGTTCTTTTGAAACAAATTGATTTTAATATGCAACATTGAAAGAAACAAAAAAATATTATGAGTTTTTCATAAAAACCATGGCACGTTTGTCGAATTAGAGCTTTTGGAGTTTCTGAGAGACCGGAACAAAAAACTAAAGTTAAAAAATAAGAAAACTACGGTACACTACGTAGTGTTCAAATAGTTCAAGAATGAAGAATACAAAATAATCTTCTTGCAGTTTAATGAGTGATATTACGATGATAAAAACCACAAGAAAATCTTAATACAGAGGAAAACCAATGTTTACGATTCACCATTTATTTTAGAGTGACACAGAACGGTAAAAAAATACAAAGTTCAATTAGACGTCATTGCACAGCACCGTAGAGGTTTCTAACATCCTCCCACCTTTGGGACGAAGACCCAAACCTTCTATCTTCACAGGACCTCGTCAGGTTGCACTTCCAGCGGGTATAGACGTTGATATGCCCGGGTGTACTCGCCGTCGGCTGTGCGTACTCTAGCTACTCTAGCATTTCCATCTTTTCCAGTATATACTTCTAAGATAACTCCTAAAGGCCACTTTATACGCTTCGCATCAGTCTCTACCAATACGACATCGCCTACCTTTATATTAGAGTCCCTCTCCTTACCCTTCTGTATGAGCATCCCCAAGTACTCGTTCCTAAACCGCTCTCTTAGATCTCCTCTTAGCTTATGCAAATACCTTAATCGCCTATTCAAAGAGTCATGGTCGAGCTGGTCTAAATCTGGAGTCTCGCTGGCAGGAAGCCCTTGCACGAAGCAGGCTGGCGTCAGAGGCTTCAAGTTTTCCAAGTTATCCGCGATGTAGGTTAGGGGCCGTGAATTCATCAAGGCCTCACAATCACAAAGTATGGTTGACAGTTCCTCATAAGTGACTGTTTTCTGTCCCAAGTTGCGTCGGAGAAGTTCCTTAAGAGAACGAATCAATCGCTCCCACCAACCTCCCCACCATGGCGCAGCCGGTGGATTGAACTTCCACTTGATGCTTCGCACACTGGAGTAAGCTGCTATCTCTTCCCAATTCAATGCTTTTAACAGATTATCAGCTCCGTGGAAGTTAGTGCCATTATCCGTGTAAATTGTGTTGACTCTTCCACGTCTTGCAATAAACCGTCGTAACGCCATGAGAAAAGCTTCAGTTGACAGCGATTTTGTTAGTTCCAGGTGTACGGCGCGGTATACAGCACACGTAAATAAAATTATCCACACCTTCCCTCCCGACCGCAGAAAGAGAGGACCAGCTAGATCAATACCAGTTACTTCAAAGGCAGCAGCAGGTTTTATTCTGTCCAGAGGCAAAGGTGGTAACGGTGTGTCGGCATGTTTCACCGATTGTCGCTTGCAGGTTACGCATTTTGATACTGTTGAACTAACAAGTCGTCTAACACCAGTAATCCAATAAGTCTCCCTGAGTACTGTCATCAGAATACCCGGGCCGGCGTGATGCAACATGTGGTGTTTCGAGGTTACTAGTCTTTTGATTATAAGATGCTTCCCAGGCAGAAATATCGGACATACAAAGTCTGTGGGCTCATCACTAAGTACAAGCTTTGTGCGAATTCTTAATAAGCCTTCCTCATCTTTAAATATTTGCAGATTTTTCGACTTTTTGATACCATCTGCCATCATTTCGGCTTGAACCATCTTTAAAAGTTTCTTCTCGGCGCTCTGAAACTCCTCACAGGTCAGTTCACCTCTTCGTTTATTTTTATTCTTGCAGTTGTACGCAAATCTTAATATCCAGCCAACCGTTCTCACTATCATAGTAAATTTGGAAAAGTAAGTCAGTCTGGATAGAATTGTACTAATATCTGCCGTAGTATTAGCAAGTACCACTTTCTTCCTTTCTTTGTTGACTTCTTGCTCATCAACGTTTAATTGAGACATAGGCCATTCACTTTCTTCTGCTTTCAGCCAAGCCGGTCCCTCCCACCATTTACTCTTCAGTAGGTGTTTAGCGTTGCAGCCTCTCGAAGGTAAGTCGGCAGGGTTCATCGAGCCTGGTAGATGATACCAATCTTCCACGTTAGTATATTGACGTATCTCCTTCACTCTGTTCTTTACAAAAATGTTCCAGTCTCCCTCAGTCGTAATCCAGGTGAATGCTACGCTTGCGTCAGTCCAGAAGTAAACTCGACAATTTGACAGTTCCAACGCTTCTTTGACTTGAATATACAAGCGTGTTGCAATTAGGTTTGCCATTAATTCTAAGCGCGGTATGCTGACTTCACGGACTGGTGCGACGCGTGACTTCGCTTGAACCAACTGCACAGTAACTTCTCTTTGAAATTCGCTTCGCAGGAAAATGGCAGTCGCGAATGACACCTTGCTCGCATCACTAAAGACATGCAGGCTGTTATTACATTTGTTTATTGTAGCAGAGGTAAGTCGACGCGGAATACGGCAGTCAATAAGCAAGTGAATATGTTTAGACCAATCGAGGTATTCCTTTTGTAAGTTAATCGGCAGTTCTGAGTCCCAACCCAGCTTTAAATTCCAAGTTTTTTGAATAATTCGTTTGGGCACAAGAGTAACTGGGCATGCCAAACCGACCGGATCAAAAACCTTTTGGGTTATGGACAACAAACTCCTTTTTGTAACTTTTTCTTCTAAGGTCACGTTTTGAACGAAGTTGACATTACAGTACAATTGATCTGTTTTCAAATCCCATATAAGGCCGAGTACCGACAGACTGTCTTCTTTTGACGTCATATCTTTATTGGTCATGGGAGCTGTGACCCAACCTCGTAAGTCAAATTTCGCCTCCAACATTAGTCTTTTCGCCTCTTCTATGAAGATTTGTGCTTCTTGCTCACTCTCTAGGCTTGTGACGCAGTTATCAACATAGAAGAGTTCTTGAGACGCTCAGCCGTGTCCTTATATTTTCGGTGTACTTTTCCAAATGGTAATTTATAGTCGCACCCAAAAGAAATGGACTAGACGTTACGCCGAATACCACACGACGATGGCGGTAGGTTATCAAGTCTTTTCTTTCATTATTCTTCCACCACAGAAAAGACAGATATCGTCTGTCTTCATCATTCAGTGATATCTGAAGAAAGGCTTTCTTAATGTCAGACGTTATCCCAATCGCATATTTTCTAAATTTGATCAGTAGTTTCGGAATGAGTTCAAGACAATTTATGCCCTTTTCTAGGAACGAGTTGAGAGAATTCCCATTACGATCTCGAGCAGACGCGTCAAAAACTGGACGAACTCTCGTGGTCAGCTGGAGCTCTTTATGACAGCGTGATGTGACAGGTAGTGTTTTGGTCTCGCTGTGTCATTGACCTCTTCAATTACGCCCTCCTTCAACCAATCTTCAAAGACTTGACAGTAGTTATCAAACTCGTTCAGCTTTAGAAGTCTTTGTGTTGTTGACATCAATCTTCGTTCAGCTAACTGTTTGTTGTCAAGAAGCTCTCCATGATTTGGTTTCCACGGTAAATCTACTTCGTACCGTCCTTCGTTGTTGATTTTGATCGAATTTCTAAACTGGTCCATTATGATAGAGTCAGACTTCGTCTTGCTTGCGACTTCCGCCGGGTCTCGTATTCCAAGAGTTTCTAAATCCCAAAGCTCCGATAATTGCAAGTTAGCCGATACTACGTTCGTCATTACACTGCATGCGTTCATTATGGGCCCTTGAAGTGTCCATCCAAATTTATTTTTCATTGCCACGAGGTTATTGTTCAGACGTATGAAACTGTCAGTGAGCAAAAAGCCTGCATAGTCTGCGCCGATTAGCAACCCGATGGTGGGCGTAGCCTCTTCGCCGACGTCACTCAACGCGATGTTATGTTTCTTCAACTCTTGAAACAATTCGTGGTTTGTGTTCAAACGAGGTATGTAGCCGCAGATCGTGGATTTGTCAAGCGCAGTAATCTTGCATTGAAACTCGTTGTCTAGGCTCGCGACAGTGAATTCGTAGCAGTTAAACGACTGCTTCTTAGTTTCAATCCCGCCGAAGAGACAGTGTGACAAAGTTTCTTTGCTGACAGGTTTAAGACCTAAATCCTCAATAATATCGCGACGTAAATACGATCTTTGTGCGCCCGTATCAATAAATGACCGTACCTGTATGCATTTATTATCGCTAATAATATTTACCATAAACGTTTGCAACAGTGTAGTACCAGCCTTATTTTGGGCTATATTGTTATTCAAATTTGACGTTCCGTCTTTGAAAGTTTTAACATTTTCATTTTGAATTGACGCTTTAATGTCAGGGCACATTAATACAGCATGACGTTTGGATTCTGATTGCAATGCAACTTGAAGACTTTTGTTACATATTTAAAGTGGTTTGAAATGCTGAAAGTCAGGCTGATTTTGTTGTAAAAATTAGATGAGCTTTTTTTCGATGTTAATAATACTTTGGCTAATTCCTGTTTAAAATCCAATCCAATCTGTTTACCAAAAATCCAATTCAGATAGAAAAGTAAACAAGCAGACAATATCTGCATCCAGGTATAAAATGACTACGTGCGTTGAATATATTGTATTAAACCGAAACCGACATTTCATAAAGGTTCAATCATATAAACCTGATTTACATTTGAAAAAAGCCGTAACGAAAACCTTTTCATGAAAACACAATCGTTCTATAAAGTTTCCCAATCACATCAGCGCTGAACGGTATCGTGTGTAGGTAGTGGGATTGAGATCCAATAAGCATTAAACAGCCATTAGATAGGCTCGACGCAATTTTACATGATTGCTTCTTTAAACTCAATACTTATACGAACATGAGTGCGCGAATGTTAAATTAGATGAGCTCGACATGGCCCCAAGGCTCGCAACGGACATAAAAAATGTAAATGAGGCGATACTTAATCAGTATGTAGCGAAATTGTTCCAAATTTCTAGTTTAATTTATTTACAGAGCTACAAATGAGTGCAGGCCGCCCATGTTTTATAGATTGCTGCGTAAAAAGAATATGTAAATTATTTTATTACATTTGCATACAGAGAACGAGGTCTGTCAATGCATATGTAATTTTACGATGTATTTCTTCGATATGGAAGCGGTACTAGCCAAAATGCATTTTTTATTGTCGAATGAATGTAACAAACTGGGGTAGTTAATTAAATTTCTTGTTCATTGCAGAACCGAATTGGTTGTAATATTTCCTTGTTTTGGCAATGGCAACACAGTTTTTCTACCTCTAAAATATTACCAATAGCATAATTTTTCGTAATTTTAAAGAATAAAGGTGGTACGTGATAAGTAAATAATTCAAGCGGTATAATGCACACAGCAGACAATATTTTTTTCTTCTTTTATCCCAATAAATCGAAAGGCATCGACGGGGCGTATAATAGCTCGCCTCCAGCTACAAATAATGGCAACCCTTATCTAGCTCACAGATAACGAAGGTTTTTATTTACCGGTGAATGTTGGGAAAATGGACTTTTGAACCAACTTCGAAAAACGGAGGCTCTCAATTCAGGCTTTATAGCCCGTGAGCCGATTTCAAAATGTAATAAAGATCTGACAATAATGTGACAAATGGTGCATGAAAATCTCAGTTTTTAGTTGATTATGGTAACAATAGAGTTGGTGGAAGAGGAAAGGCGGCTGTTGAGGACGATTGAAAATAGGAGAGGGAATATGCTGGGGCATCTGATACGACATGACAGCTACATAAAAACTATTTTGGAAGGGCGAATAGAAGGCAGGCGAGGCAGGGGAAGGCCGAGACGGTCATTTATAGATCGAGCCAAGGAAAAAGTCAATGTCATGTCGTATCAGGAGCTGAAAACGCTGGCAGAGAACCGAAAAGAGTGGCGATTACTCCACCGACAAGAGCTAAGCTCTTAAATTAATGATGATGATGATGGTAACAATATTATGAAGTTGGCCCGATTATCATATAAATATTTTAGACTAATTCGGAAAGCTCAAAGAATTAGTTTATCGCTATCTTGCGAGTACTACTTAAATCAGTTATTTGCCTGTTTAGACTATCTTAAGCTCTCTTAAAAGCACGCAACTGTAAACTGAGATGTAAACCAACTCATCGGGCCCCAAGATACAGGCTCAGCCTAGTTGGGGGTCCACTGTATACTACTAAAAATGTAATATTGCTTGTGTGTAATAATAACATTTTCATTTTTCATTTAACTTTTTCAACTATGCAATTTCCGGGATAAAAACTATCCTATGTCCTTCCTAGGGTCTCAAACTATTTCCAAACCAATTTTTATGTATCTAAATCGGTTTTTTAAGCATGTATAGGTAACATAACCGACAGACCGATTGACAGAGTTACTTTCGAATTTATATACTGAGCGGCAAAAAATTTGGCCCTGAAATGTATGCAGGAATAGGTAATTTTGTATGAAGCGTGGGCCAAATTTTGTGCCGCTGAGTATATATTAGTGAAGATATATTTATCTATGCTAGTATTTATCCGTTCTCTAGATAACGCTTGTACTACGGCTATTAGTAGTGCTACTAGTACCTACATATAGCCATAGTACAAGTTCTGCTTATCCCACAATTTATTTACTATTTATTTACCTACACTTTATTGGTTATTTGCTAAATTCACCGGGGTTATCTTGGTTAGATGATAAGCTTAAATTTGAATAGAGTAATCCGTTATACCTACCCCGCCTCTTTTCTTAAAACCTAAGCCCGAATGTAATCAATTTATTGTATTGATTGTCAATAAGAAGCTTCGTGACTTAGGAGTCTGCTCTTATCGACAATCTTAAGCCGGTATTAAAGGCTTAATCCTTGAGACTAAGCTAGCTAACACCCCCTTAAGATCAGATATCCTACTTAACTCGACTCCTTGAGGTGTGTAACCAACCATCATTAAACATCGGATTATATGCACCAACAAAGTACCAAAATATGCATGCAAATATTAATTAAAAACGCTGAAGTATGAACTTTCCACATGCCAAAAATGTGCACAATGCAAAATAAAAAATACCATCGTTTTTAAATTTAATTTATTTCAAAAATCTTATAATTATCTAATGCACCTAATGGGTGACGTTGTCCTATAAGGAACTCATAAAGTTTCGCCATGTCCGTCCGTCCATTTGTGGTTTAGTTAAATAGCAAACGCTATTATTATTCTTAAAATTCACAAAACTCTTTTGAGTGGGTAAACCCTTATGAGGACCACTTTAATAACTTTAGCAATATCATCCTCCTACGTATGAACAATATTATTGTTTGCTAATTTTGGAAGCTTACACACACGTCATTATATTCAGTGACACATTTCTTCGATGTTGTTCGTATACGAAAACATAAACAGGGCGCGGGCGTGAATGTTGTGCTTTACTCTTTTCATAAACATTCAATAAGCCTGTTCAAGCAAGTTCTGCTATAACCGAAATTATTTGTAAAAATATTAATCTCAGTGATTGCTTTTTAACGAGAAAACTGACTTATTTTTTTTGTATGTAAGTAGATAAGATTAGTTAGTTAACATGTTTCGTTGCTGGTTCCATACCTCCTGTTAATGAGATCTAATCAAAACGTACCGAACATCTTCACAACTTAATCAAATTTCGCCTGCCCTGGGAACACACTATGTGTAGTAAACATTCATTCGAGTGAAGTAGTAAAATCTCATTTATCTCACTACCATCCAAGCCAAAGGTGGTATAAGAAAACTTGGCTAAATTTCTCCTGTTGTATATAGGAACGTAACGTAAACAACATTGTGCAAGTAGACGCGAGCTTCACGTGAAAAGATGTAGTACGAAAATAACCAAAGGCCACTGATTCCCACAAGTACTTTATGATTTCAAATAAGTTTTATCCATGCACGTGCACATTGCCCTACTCTCCAACCATTCAAGGAGGTCAAAGCAATGTGAGCCCATAAATACTAATGGCACTTCTCCTGTAATTGCTCTTGTTTCGTCTTAACGCTAGCGTTTATACAACTATAAGTTCTTTTACGGCTCTAGAGTTCCTAAAGTCATATAAATCAATCTGTATCTTTATGCTTGTAGGTACTACTTTTTGTTTTATAACAATGCTTAATGGTTTTACTGAAGGCTGAAAAAGTTTATTATCTTTCTTAGGTCCTAGGTGTAAAGGTTTACGGGTGTAGTTGTTTGATTACGCCATTACTTGAAGGCTGAGCTGTAAGCGTGCCATATGCGATATGAAATTTATGTATGAGTGAACTTTTCCTATTTTAACCAAAACAGACCCTAGAGGTAATTCTACAAGAGAAGCACGTTACCGGCAGTTAATGCTTAAAAGTAGATTTTGTAGAAAGAATAAGGAAAATGAGCAAGCAGGTCGCCTGATGCTAAGCGATCCCCGCTACGGGGTTGCTTGTTTTCAAAGGTGGCGGCGAGTTATATTCTTTAAAGACCCCGATGCCATATCTAATTAAGTAGCCAAATCAAGTTACTATGGTCTCAAGTGAGAAATCATTATAATGCGTATTTGTTATTTATTTATATGAACATTTTTTATTTATTATAAAACTCAACTATTTAGTCACAACTCTGCCCAGTACAAACAAACTCTGCAGCGTTCAAGCCTCTTGACTTGCCGTAACGTTTGTGGTAGAAGTCGGCGAAGAGGATGATGAACAGGAACAAGTTCGAACATCCCACCCAGTATGTGACCGCATGCATGGGGCACTGACTCCGGTATGTCTGCAGCATCACGTGGCCTAAGACTAGGACGAATTGAACCTGTTGATAAAAAATAACTTAGGAAAGAATGGGACCACTAAAGCTAGGTTTTCATAATACGAGCAAAATCATCGGAGTAGCTATGGATTGTGAGGTTAGCGTACTCCAACACACGGCGTCCGCAATTTATTATTTTCATGAAAAAACGGTGTCGGTTGTACGTTGTTTTACAGACAACATTTTAATAGAATTTCGTTTAACAGACATTTTTTATCATGTTATCGTTTCATATAGAATAATCAATACGCAGAACAGTTACTTTGAAGAAATTTAAATCATTGATTTTTGTTACAAATATATTTTTTTGTTTAGATATTCATATCAAAGAATAACAAATCAAATATTCATTATTCTCATATTATTTAGTTATTATAAAACTTATTACCAAGAAAAACATGCAATTCGTTTTCTGATGTGGTCGCAGTTCTAACCTAACCTAACCTACTTTTCTAGTAGCGAGTCGTTTCTGACGAGGTCACTGTTCTAACCTAACCTAACCTAACCTAACCAACTTTTCTGGTAGCGATTTCTAACCTATTCTAATATATGTTATCGAACAAACAATATTTGTTAAAAAATAATTCTACAATTTGATAAATTTGATAAATAATAAAGTGAGATTATAAGATTCATTGAATAGTTTTTCTATTAAATATGTTTCATTCAAGCAAAGAGTCGTTGAAACAATAATATTCGAAGTAAAAATACAAGGACTAATTCTATGAAATTTCTGTCTGCGAAAGAAGGGAACACCGTCTCGAGTCTTAAGCAGCCTTTTCACCAAAAATATGCGAGGATGTGTTACGAGGGATGTGTTTTTCATTAACCAATAGAAACGCTTCATTTACACATTCTCGCGCAGTACATCTCTGGTGGAAACAGCTGAGCGGAGCGAGGCGAGGTAAATGAAGCGTTTCTATTGGTTAAGGAAAAACATATTCCTCACAACACATCCTCGCACATCTCTAGAAACGCTGGTTTATACCCGCCTTCCACTGCGAGCTAACAACGATCGACTTTATAGAAGTTCAGTGGAGATACTTTTATTTCGTTGATCTTTGTGAGATGGGCGGAGTCCATACGGAGTCCTTTTTTTTGTGAGAGGAAAGAAAACGAGCGAGCGGGTCATCTGATGGGAAATGATCACCACCGCCCGCTCAAGGAGAGTCATTGCTCCGTTGCCGGCTAGTTGCCGGCCTTTTAAGAAAGTATAAGCCCTTTTCTTGAAAGCTCCGATGTCATATAGTGGAAGGTGGGCCTTAACCTGTGTGTACGCCAGTTGTCACAGTCTTAAAAAAATATAACAAAAAATTGAACCGACTACAAAAAAACCAAGAAAATAGTTTTCTACCAGTATGAAGTCGGTGTCTCAGCACGAGCCAGCAGGCGTCGACCTATAGTCGTCTACCTCACCTACATACTATATATTGGGCTTCAATCACACCTGCTGGCTCGTGCTGAGGCACCGACTTCATACTAATAGAAAATTATTTTCATGGTTTTTTGTAGTCGTTTAATTTTATTGTTATAACATTTTTTTTTCGAGCTTGTTTTAGTGTAAATTATCTAAGATACAATAGTTTAATGTCAACTGTTCGTAACCTTTTACGAAAGATTGCTTTTTCCGGTGCAGAGACGTTTATTATTGAGGAGTCCTGGTGCTTTACCACCCGTTCCATTTCACCATATGTATTACGATGAGCATACATTGCTTAGCAACTGTGTTAAAGTAATTAAAATAATAACCCGTGAGGTACCTACTTGTTATTGAGTAGTAGCTCTGTTGTGGTGGTCAAATCGATGGCAGCAAAGTAGATACGGACATCTACATTTTTTCAAAAATGCTTTTTTTACAAAAAATAACTTATTTCAACCATATCTATAAGTCTGTTAAAAAAATATTTCAAATTTCAAAATAATGAAGAAAATTTGGCACGTAAAAGAAAACATCTACACTAGCTTTTGAAAAAACATCGCAGTAGAAACGGACATTTGAATTTATCCGCTTTTACTTCGGAGCTTTGACAGAATGCTTGTGACGTCAATAAAGTCACATGCCACTTGTCCGTTTATACGTTATACTTTTTGCATATGTCTCAATCTACAAAGTTATTATTTCTAATTTCTATGAGGAAATTATTTGTTTTTTCTTAAAATATTTAAACAAATAGATATATTACTTAACATTGGTTTCATACACTTGTTTGTTTTTTTTATTTAGACAGCAAATGAATTAAAATTCTTAACCTAAGTAAGTACTTAAGTTTCTATTGCTTGCAGCTTACCGCTTTTTGGAAACGACACGCCTGAACAGATTTTGACTGATGATGACGAGCAATCTGTTTTTTTCCTAATAGGTATATAAGTAGTAGGTAGAATATCGATTATACTATTCATCATCAGCCAATAGCAGTCCGGACATAGGCTCCCCATAGACCGCCATTGCGCCCAGTCTTCGGCTAGACACATCCAGCTTTTACCACCAGCCTTTCGCAGATCGTCCCTCTACCTGAACGGAGGGCGTCTTGGACTACGTTTACCGAGACGCGGTCTCCACTCAATATCTTCAGCCGTTGTCGGTGCTTCAACAGATATGACCCAGCCCACTGCCACTTCAAGTTGTTAATTCTATGAACTATGTCGATGACCTTAGTTCTGTGTCGGATAGTCTCGTTGCGGATTTTATTCTTCAGAAAAACTCCGAGCATAGCTCGTTCCATAGCTGGCAGAGCCGCGTTTCAGCTCCGTATGTCATGACGGGTAGGACCACGGACGCACTGGTTAAAAAATTTCGTTTTCAGACATTACGGTATAATTGACGAAAAAACTCGACATAATTTTCCGAATGCTGCCCAGCCCAGCTGAATCCTTCTCTTGGCCTCCTTCTCAAAGTTGTGTTCTACCTAAGGCTACTGTTACATTATGCTCGTTATTAGCATGCTAATAAGCATGCTAGTACCTGCTGTACCTGTATGACACAGAAAAAGCATGCTTAATAGTAGCAAGCCGTGGTGGGCGAGTGGTTTGACCTATGGCCTCTCAAGCAGAGGATCGTGGGTTCAAACCCCGGCTCGCACCTCTGAGTTTTTCGGAATTCATGTGCGAAATTACATTTGAAATTTACCACGAGCTTTACTACGGTGAAGGAAAACATCGTGAGGAAACCTGCACAAACCTGCGAAGCGATTCTATGGTGTGTGTGAAGTTCCCAATCCGCACTGGGCCCGCGTGGGAATTACAGCCCAAGCCCTCTCATTCTGAGAGTAGGCCTGTGCCCAGCAGTGGGACGTATATAGGCTGGGATTATTATTATTATAATAGTAGCACGTCCCTATGCACACATGCTAGTAAGTAGCATTTGCTGAATAGTAGCATGCTTTCGTGCTAGTAACTAGCATGTGTTGGCTACCTTAACTGCAAAATCAGGCCGAGGTACCTATGTGTACTCCGAAACAACATCAAGAAGATTTCCACTAACGATGACGGGCCTCTGATCCATGTGGCCATTGATGACAATTTTGGTATTATCCACATTCATTATAGCATTATATTGTTTATACTATTATAGTACATACTGTTTTATTTTTACAGTTTATATTGTTTTGTTTTGGGATATATTTTGTACGTAGTTTTATTACTTGTACCTACTGTTGATTTATTTAATTTATTAGTGTAAAACTATAAAAAATAACTTAGTTTTTGAGTACGTAAAAACAATTACGAGTAAACAAAAATAAAACAAAAAAATATTTTTTAATCTAACACATATTTTGGGGGTTTTTAACGAAATAAATGAATTTATATGATAGACAGCGATGAGATTGAGTGGTAGATAACTCATTTAATAATATGAATAAAATGATTAATGCAAAGTAAATAAAGACATCTACAAAATTTTATCAAAAAAAGGGTGAATACTCGTTGCATGTTGCTTAGATTATCTCTAAACACTCCTCTAAGTTTTACCGGAGATTCTTACCTTAGTTTATTCGTTTTTTATAACGGAAAAGGCGTTTGTTTCATTACAACGCATAAACGGATATCAGGCAGATGTCTTCCTCTACGTTTAAGCTCTTTCAAAGTAAAAAAAGACATCTACAATTTTTCATTAAAATAATGTTACAGAAATAAAATCTGTTGAACAATCACCAAAGAACATTATTTTAATGCATCATAGAAAATTTCATGGTAATCAGTCCATTAATCTCAAAGTAGTCATTATTTTTTACTAAATACGCTCTCCTGTAAAATAGCTATTTTGTAGATGTCTTCTTTTACTTTGCTGCCATCGAAATGTGGCCTTCATCATCAGTTCCACTTCACCAAATGATGATTTTCAAGAGCAAATGCACGAATTACCTAATTATATCTAAATTACCATAGGTGTCCCTACAATATTTGTAGAGTTCCCTCGATTTCCTTGGGATCCAACCATTAGATCCTGATTTCATGCTTTTGGGACCTAATTGAAGGCATTCCTAAACGAACTAAAAAAAAAATCGGTTCATAAATGACGGAGTTCTGAGGTAACAAACATAAAAAAAATACAAAAAAATTGATAACCTCCTTTTTTCTGAAGTCGGTTAATAATAAACCGTTATTACCCGACGTCCATTTCTGAGCTACGTTTGACCAAAGTCAGATTTGTGATTCCGCGTTTTCATGCTGCGAAGAATTCCTTTTCACTATGCAATTATCCGGGATAAAAACTTTCTGACTTTCACAGGATCTCAAACTATTTTCTTCTATACCAAAATTTCGCACTCCCAGACCAACACCGCAACAACTCAAAATAATACACCATTTTAAATCAAATTTCTGGAAGGTGTAAATTAAAATGGTGTATTATTTTGAATTTATGCGGTGTTGGTCTGGGAGTGTGATTTATCTAAATCAGTTTAAGCGCGAAGAGGTAGGTAATAGACTGACAGAGTTACTTTTGTATTTATAATATCAGTAAAGATCTGTTGATTTTTATTTTCACGTGTTTTTTTTAATCTACTTGATAGCAAGCAGCGACCACTGCAAATGTTTTTTAAATTTCCACAAAAAACTATTCAATCTTCCGGTCAAACCGCCAGCGTTTCAAATTGTTTTATTCCACAGGCTTTCCTCGCGAACTTACATTTCCTATAAACTTTTATTTCTAGGTCATTAATCTACCCGATGGCAAACGGACGGTCATAGAATAAAAACTTTCAGGGTTCCACTCCACTCTCCTAATGGCAAATGCTCTTAATGGGTATTACTTCGCTATAATCTCTTAAGAAGCGTCAGCGCAGCGTATTCGGTGATTTATGGTGTTTTATTTGTTAAGCTATGTGTGTAAGAAAAGCTACCACATGCAAAAGTAGGTATCTGGTAGCTTTACTGTGTCCAAAAAAGGACCTGGATTCCGATTTTTAATTCGAATATTATAAGAACTAAAACACTTTAAAAAACGTAATAAATTAAAAACTTTTACATTGCTTTACTGTGTAAAAAAGCATAAAGTATAGAAAAAAAATATTGCCTGAATACTTATAAGTAGAATAATATAAAATGACATCTGTAATTATTAATAAATCATGTAAACTAATCTAAATTTTCGAATGACGTGACATCCAAAAATCTTAGAATCAGGAATGCGAGCCTTGCAACGCTTGTAGCTGATTGTTGCTACGGATCGAGATGAAGCACTGAATTTTTAAGTGATTGCAGATTATTCCTTTTAACGAAATTGCTATAGGACAGAATATTCGCTTGATAAGCCATTAAAAAAATCATTGATTCTGAAAAACTTTTTAGACTTACCAGTTGCATTCGCGTCAAGTACTTCTTCCACCACAAATACTTCGCGTAAGAAGGTCCCAAGGCAGCCAAACAATAATACGTATACATGCTCGTATGCACGAAGCAATTTAAGACCGCCATGAACGCCCAGTGGTCAGAAGGGTCGTATTTGAGGGAAGTCCAGGAAATAATTACCATGAACGTGTGATGGTAGACATGGAGAAAGGTAACCTGGCTAGACTTTTTACGTACAATAAAAAATACTGTGTCCATTAGGTCCAGTAGCTTTGTGGCAAAGTATTTCCAGTATAGACCGGCAATGACCTGTGAACAATTGTAAAAACAGGAACAGTTATTAAAAACAGACAATCTTCTGCTAATTAGCATATTTTCTTACTAAACTAAAAATAATACCTATCCTAATTAATTACACACAAGAACAGTCAGCAGCAGTTGATGAACGATTTTTCTTCCAATTAAATAGTTAGAGTTGATAAATTCGTCTCCATTTCCCCTGCTCAGCGACGCCTCCTTGGCGAGATGAATTGCACTACTTCTTGAAGAACTGGCCCTTGCATAGAACAGAGAACAGTGGAAGCATCGGGGAAGGCCTTAGCTCAGCAGTGAAACAGAATAGGCTTACAAAGTTAATATAATAATAATTATTGCATTTTACCACTTCGTCGGCATAATTGCAACATAACATATGTATAGGTATCTATGCAAAATTTAAGCTTTATAGCACTAATAACCTTTAAACTAAGCGGCGGACGGACGGACAGACAGATATGGCGAAACTATAAGGGTTGAGTTTTTGCCATTTTGGCTACGGATCCCTAAAAACTGCTCACCCACTTTTTTGGTAACTGTATTGGCTTCTTACATGACTGAAATAACTGTATTTCGATGACGACAGAAAAATAATATAATAATAAAAAACTAATATAATAATAATAATAATAAAAATTAAGTTGGTTTTGTTTTTTACTTACATGCAGGGTAACTTCATCGTGATTGCACTTTTTTGGAAACAAGCCTTTATCGACGATGTAAAAAAAGAACTGGAAGAAAACAAAGTTACGTAATAATAATTAAAAGAGAACATTCGACCTCAATAAACTGTTCGATAAAGAGAAAGAGATGACCATGTCCCATTGCTGGGCATAGCTCTCCTCTCAGAATTAGAGGGCTTGGGCTGTTGTTCCCATGCAGGCTCACATGGCATGGGGAACTTCACGTGTTACTACCTATATCGTATTTCAATCCAATTTATAAAAAGTGTAAACAAAGACGCCGTTAACCTAACCAAAGACATTTAGTGATGTGAAAACCTAGAACCTATTGCAAAATAATTAATCTGTTCAGTAAAGCGCTTAATTTATTAATTGAATAGATCACTATTTTTGTCTATTTTATTATTTACTGTACTTGATTTAATTCTAAACACTGTTTATTCAATTATAAAAGCAGTAAGTATATTTAAATTTTAAGGTAAATAAATAAAAGTAGATCGATTTACCATCACTACGCTAGTCTATGCTACTACAGATTGTACACGTGTTTCATTCAAGAAATACCTAACGTCAGATTTTGACGAAGATTTTTCAAATGAAAATTAAATATTACACGAATTATTATTAAAATACACGAATTATAGATAAACGTGTTATTGATTTGATCCAGTGGGTGTTTATACAAGATTTTTTATGTAATCGGTTTGTTTACGCTTTTTATAAATTGGATTGATATACAATATAGAGTACACAAGGTTACCTCGGCTTTATTCGATGATCGTTTTTGTGAGACCGTAATAATCCTCTCCAATATTATATTACCTAGAAGTGATTAGCAAACAAATTAATTGGCATAAAATCAAGTTGTATTTATTAGCACGGATAACAATAATATACCAACTTAACAAAACTATTCAACCTGGAATTGCCAAGATTTCCTACAAGTAGTAAACTATTATAACGGGAAGAAATAGGTATGCCTGAAATGGAATTAATTCCTAACTGTTTCCAACTCCCTGGTACCCGTATCAAACCCTAAAATACCAATTTCGAGGGAATAGGGAATGGATAAAATTTTGGAAATGCTTGAAACTTTTTTTATCGATAGGAATAACCTTTCTAATTAACAGAAAAAAGTATCAGATTTTTAAGTAACATCAATTAATTAAAAAAATGAAAGAGTTTTGAGTTTCGTAGTAGCCCTGCAGGGTCGGTATTTCCATGTCGGTATTATCCGAGTCGGTATAGAGTGTCACCTGTCAAAACGATCGAGTCAAAGACAAATTCTTTTTTAATGTTTTTTATTCTGGACTATGGAACAACCCGACCGGACTGTCGTAATTTGGCGGTAAAGAAAAATCTTTCATTTTGTTAAATTAATTGACGCTACTTAAAAATCTGATATTTTTCAGTTAATTAGAAAGGTTATTCCTATTGATATAAAAAATTTCAAGCGTTTCTAAATTTTTCAGTCGTTCCCCATTTTCGGGTCAACGTGGATGAAGCAGGTTCTCGAAGTGAGAATGCAGTTCACAACTAGGAAGAATTGAACACAATGTAGGTATTCAAGTAAATTCAGGTAGTTCTGATGAAATTTGGCGGACGCATTTACACATCATCTGTACTTTGAAAAAATCTCTTATCTCAAATCGATACGTCAACAAAATGTACCAACCCTTGAAATAATATTCATAAAGGTCAGTCAGATACAGCCGTTTGAGATATTGAACTTTGAAATGACAATACCATTTTTTTTAAAATTCCAAGTTGGTTAAGTTAATATTGTTTTCAGGAACACACTGAATAAAGAATGAACCCTTAAGAGTCGTCAGTTGGTTGTTAGCAGGGGACGTAAATGTTTGAAATGGTTAAGTTATATAAATAAGTAATGACAATGACTAAAGGTTGCAGTTTAATGAAATCATAAATCCAAAAAGGTACTAGGTATTTCCAAAATGTAAAACATATTATTTTCCAATCAACTATAAAAAAGCCGTGGTGGCCTCTCAAGCAGAGGATCGTGGGTTCAAACCTTTTAGTTTTTCGAAATTATGTTCGTAATTTATCACGAGCCTTACAGCTAAGAAAATACACAAATATAATACACAAATCTATAAAAGAATTTACGTAAAAAAAAATATAACTTCTTGTTTATTTATTTAATTTTTACTCTTTTACCAAAGCTCGGAAAGGGGTGAGCTATTCTTATGTCATTGTGTAGATATTAATGTGGATATACCAAACACATAAAACGCAGTAGAACACCGTGCTCGTTGTCTAATTCACTTGTGTTCCTTTTAACGGCGACTCGGCGACGTAAACCCCACCGTAGAAAAGAAGTCTAAATAAAATAATTTCGTTAATATAATAAAATTACTCATGGGACAACTACCATTAAACGACAGGGCATGTCCATGTTATGCATACTCTCGAAATAGCTCACACTTTCCGCTCTGCTGATATTTTGCACGACGTCAGAGATTGACAGTAACTTACCTTATAAGTTAAAATACCGCTGTTAATGATTTTTGACATGTTGTAAGCAATAAGAATCCCTCTTAATTGTAGAGGCGCTCGTTTCTCCATGATCATGGGACCAATTTTTAACACGAACATTAAGTACGATATCAGTATGAAAGCCAAGTCATTCGAGTTCATCACTGGCCATTTTTCTACGAAATCCACTAGAAAAAAGAAATAATTTAAAAATATTTTATCGGGAGATTCTGGGACGAGATTGTCTAATAAAAACTATTATCACTTATTGAATCAGCCTGTATTTAATCATTTTATGATACACATACAGAACATTATTATCCACTCATTCAATTAATTCCTGACAGCTCTTGTGAATCGACCAGTACTAACTTATTTTTTTTTCACCCAGAGCTTCACTCGCGTGACTTATTTGATCTGAAATCTCCAAGGGGTTTATAAAATAAGCATTACATTGTGGCCTTATTTAAGTACGTTGAAGAAGACACACATAAAGAAAACCAGTGAAAAATTTCATGTAATTCAATTTCACTAAGCGATTGATATTTGATTTTTTTTTATGCAAAGTTCGATTCTGTGAGAATATCTAAACAAATATTTACCTAGCTGTATTATAGTGATACAACAAACGAGCACACACTCACAAACTTTCACAGTTACAATATTGGCAAGCTTATCCGGACGTGCAAGTAGTCGCTATCGTAAACGAAAACCACGACACATTGTTACTTACACTGTCCTTCAGGTAACTCGAAAATCATCTTGAACCACCACTTCGTGTTTTATTACATTTAATGGTATTACGAGTGTTATTTCCAGTATTTAATTGCTAAAAACCATTATCATGTACTATTAACTCCCGACAAAAATGACGCAGAGGAAATGTCCTGAAAATGACATTACAGAATCTAACGTTCCAATTTTTTAGACGCGCGTGAAACTCTTTGGTTGTCACAAGAAGTTTTTATGCCAGCGTTTAGTGAGAAACTTTATCTCGCTCTTCAAGTCGGCGGTGATACGGAATCCTTTCTGTGCGAGTTCAACTAGTTTTAACTTATCGGCCTTTAACTCTTCAAGTTACTTATATTTCGGCATGCCTATTCGTACATACAGTCAAGTGCAAATATAAGTATCTATTCGAACCATTGGAAAATATGTTACTACGGCCTGTGGTACATATAAATGAAACTTTGAATAAGAACATATTTTTACACTTGACTGTACACCTATTTTATTACCTTGAAGCTTTTTAGTACTTACTAAGTGTCTCTGCGATCAGACGGATGGGCAAACATAAGAAAATATTCCTAAGGGGTCCATTTATACCTTGACGCAAAAGATGAAGAAATTATACCTACTTAAGTTCGACGCAGTATTTCTGTCTTTTATGGCATCGTGGCTCTCAAACGGATACTTAGATTGATTTCCATGCGGTTTTTTGACGTAAAAGCCAGTTTTCTTGCAGTAGTAAGTTCTTAGCTATGTTTCACCAGAATCAATGAAACCGTTTTAGAGATACTAAACTTTGAAATGACAATATTTTCCAACTTGAAAGAAAGAAAGAAAGAAAAAACATGTGCGTGATGGAACAAGCGGTGGCGAAAGTGAAGGCCCCAGCAAGGAGGTTAGATGAAATTAGTTCGATTGCTTACCTACTCGTACTAACAGTCGTTTAACCTCGTAGAGGTTTTTCCAAACCAGTGTTTGATTTTTTTTGCCATTCATAAGTGCTTATTGACTACATTGAATAAAGATATTTTGACTTTGACTTTGAGTCCAGATCGACTGTAGATCGAACCGATTAGAAGAGAATTGGAGAGACGTATGAGTAACGGTGAACCCGTGATGACAGTGTTTTGACTTATTGCCTCTCAAGCAGAGGGTCGTGGCATCGAGCCCGTGGTCGCACTTCTGAGTTTTTTAGAATTTATGTGCGACTAAATTTGGAATTTATGAGCATGAGCTTTACGGTAAAGGAAAACATCGCGAGGAAACCTGCACACCTCGACGAAGAAATTTAATTGTGTATGCAAAGTTCCTAATTCGCATTAGGCTCACGTGGGAACTAGAGCCTTATCCCTCTTATTCTGAGACGAGGCCTGGGCCCAGCAGTGGGACGTATAGGTCGAGGTGCGTTTGTGATGATCAACGGCGGCCGGAGGATACGGTAGTTGACTATTTTTTATTTATTTTATAAATTAAAATTTGACAATGCATGTTATCGAATAGAAAAACATTTTTTAAGCTATTTTTAAATACAACAGAGTTATAAAGGCTTGAAATTCAAGATTAGACAGAGAAAGACTTACTTGCATGTGACGTCACACGCAGTAGTGCCATAGTTGCTGCATAGAGAAAAGCGTTTTAGAAAGAGACATATAAAGATTTTACAAAAAACACTATAAATCCCATTTTCAAGCAAATTAATTTTTCTCTTCGCTAAACATTGTCTGTATATCCATATTTTGATAATAATATACAGGATATGGTAAATTCCAATTCCACACTTGTCAAATACCGTATTGAAGAAGGAGACTTGTTTGCACATGCGAAAGACGGGAGTAAACATCTTGCCAAGGGATACTGCTTCTGAGATACTAATGTTGATTAGATGATCCCGAAAACCTGAGCAAGATTGCGTTTTCATACGACTACGAACATTTGATCGGATCCAATACTGTTTTTATTATAATGACCAACCGACATCTGCTTCTGATAAAACCCCGAATAATATTACAATATTAAGTGAATCAGACACAACTTTGATTAAAATAAAAATCATTTATTTCAGACTCAAAGAATCCATATTGTGTTAGTAGAGATATTAGTAACTAGATATTAGATAAAATAGGATAAAAGAAACAAGACGGCCAGCACCTGTTATTGTTAGTCGGCACCGTAACGTGCAGGGCAGAAATATATATTATTTTATCTACATGCATATCATAACTTCCCTATTATATGTTCAGAAACGACTATTAAATGGCCTTTATTAAGAAACCTGGTATCTGCGGGTGCATCTTAATGTATCGGTAATACTTTTTTTAACAATGCATATCTGTATATATTGTAGAAAACTTATGACATGCATGTAGATAATAATTATTATTCAAAGTCAAAGTCAAAGTCAAGTCAAAGTCAAAGTCAAAGTCAAAGTCAAAGTCAAAGTCAAAGTCAAAGTCAAAGTCAAAGTCAAAGTCAAAGTCAAAGTCAAAATACAGGCCATATCTGAACATATTATAGAAAACTTATGATATGCATGTAGATAAAGTTATGTATGCGGCTATACATAATTAGGCATTAAAACACTCGTGTGATCTTATTATGAAACGAGCCGAAGGCTCGTTTCATAAAACCACACTCGTACTTAAATGCCTCTCATTTATGCACCAGCCACATAAATAACTATTATCCGTCACTTTACCAACCCAGTGCTTTAACAAACATCTCCAAGATACCGTTTCTACTGCCTCTCACTCGTCTCAGCATGCAGCGAGGCAACCCTCTTGCGTCTGATGGCATGGAAACTAACATGCCTGACGCACTACAGTGCCGAGGCAGCTTCAACAGCATCCTGAAGATATTATTATATTGGACACGTAACGCGTTATAAATGCGCTTCGTATGCTTCACCCATAGACTGCACGAATAGAATGACGTACAATAGACTTTAAAGAGCGTGAGCTTGATTACTTTTGTACATCGTGCGAATCTACGAATGAGCATGTTGCCCCTCACCGCTAAGGCCCTTCTTTCCCTCTCGTATATAGGAAAAATGTAACTCTGCTATTTTTGAAATAAATTGAATTTGACTTACTATAGTTTTCACCCGCGGCTTAGTCCTATTTCAATTGAATTACGGGATTTTACTGAGTTTCCACGGGAATTTTCAAAAATTACTTTGTGGTCTTCATTTACAATGTATAAAGAACACCGCGAAAGAACATACTAGTTGACATTTTAGGATTAAAAATATCAGGGTAAAAGGTAACCCTTGTATGTTTTTGTTTCGTACATTTTTTGATACAAGTTTTTTATTGCTGACTATACTTATTATGTCATCAAAACAACATTTTTGTCCCAAATTTCAAGTCGACGCCTTTAATCGTTGAAGAGTTCAGTTCGGAGGAGATGATCCAGGCCGGATCACAAGAATTTCACAACCAGATTAATATATGAAGGGTCCACGAAAAGAATTTGACTGTCTAGTCACTTTTTTATATTTAGATTTTAATCTCAAAATGTAGAGCTTGCAAAGTAGGTACTATGACTTACCACTGAGTTAAATAATCTGAAAACATTATTATTATTATTATTTAGAAGCCTGTAGAGGTGTCCCACTGCTGGGCAAAGGCCTCCCCCCATGTCCTCCACTCTACTCGTGAAAACATTATGAAATGTATTTTTTCAACTCAAAAAGTTGCTAGTAAAGTGACTAGAAATGTTCTTTTCGTGGACCCATCATTTGTCTCGGCATTTAGGTACATAAGTATAACAAACTACAGCTCAATCGGATACAACGGACGGAGTAGATAATAGTTATTTATGATACAAGTGCGGAAAGTAGGCAATTCCCAACGAGTGGCGGAGAAGTTGAAACACGAGCGAAGCGAGTGTTTTGAGCCGGCACGAGTTGGGAATTTCCTACTTTCGACACGTATATCATACAACGTTTTACAATGCATTAAGCGAGGAAAAAAATCGAGGCAGTGACTACATCATTTATTTGCCATACTCCTTTTAATACAGTAGCAGGCAGTAGATATACATACCGACATGCACGACAAACCAAAATCGTTAACGTATACACTTTATTAAACCAACTTTCATAACAATCATTGACTCAGAAGATTAGAACAGCTACAGCTACTAATGATAGGTAAAGGTTTGATTTAGTATCGTGATTTTTTATGATTAATTATTAGCTCTTGTTGCTTGACATTTTCCACACTTATATTGGCTAGTCCTTATCTCCTGCACGCTTCTATAATGCTAAATATCAGTGCCACCCGTGAATAAAAATGTTTACAATGCACGTGCTCGGAAAGTGCCTCTTGACGTGGGTCAACATATCCATAGAAAATTAGTGATTCCTGCACGCATCCACAAGTGTGCTGTAAAGTTGTATGGATTTAACTTACCGCACTTGTGCGGTAAAGTAACTTTTTAAATTGCCAAATTATGTCCAAACTATTGTTAAAAAAATAAGTCTAAATAGTCGTTATAGTTAGGCTTTGAACAAATAATAAAACGTTTGATGCAACCAACTGAATATTTACTGATAAGATAATACAGATTAAACGGGACAGAAAATAGAACATTAATATTTTTTTTCACGTAAACTCGTATTATAATTCCGTCTAAAGTTATGAAAAAAAAAGGAAATAAATTCTTGAGTCCAATTCGGACCGTGCGACGTCAAGCGCGCGCACTCGAAAGTTAACCAATGAGCTTCCAGTGCGCGCGCACGACGTCGCACGAACCAATCATGGTTACCCGTTCGCGCCTGTCATGAAACCCCGCCAAAGTAATGTTCATGAGTTCAGTCCGGTGAATTAATTTTTGATAATTGATAAGTAAATTGAAATGAAAAGTTCAAATGATGAATTTATATCTGACTTTACACCGCCTTACGTCCTCCACGAAGCACATATTGCCAGTGACAAACTCAATACTGAAATACGTGAACTATAATATACATACCTAAGTTAATAAACATCGTAAATTGATAGAATAATTTACTTCTACACACATGGATATTATAACATCTACCGGTACGTCTTATTCTTATTTATTTGCTTTTATCTATTAGAATTAGTGAACCAATTTTGAGTTATTTACAGTTCCAAAGCTAAACAATCTCAGATTTACGGTAACTTTTTGTTAAGGTAGATTAGATACATAATATAAAAATATACTTGATGATAGTTAACTATTACTCGGATTTATTCACGGGTTGCACTGATATTTAGCGTTATAGGAGCGTGCAGGAGATAAGGACTAGCCAATATAAGTGTGGAAAATGTCAAGCAACAAGGGAAAATAATTAATCATAAAAAATCACGATACTAAAACAAAGTCTCCTTTACCTATCATTAGTAGCTAGCTGTAGCTGTTCTAATCTTTTGAGTCAATGATTGTTATGAAAGTTGGTTTAATAAAGTGTATACGTTAACGAATTTGGTTTGGCGTGCATGTCGGTATGTATATATACTGCCTGCTACTGTAGTAAAACGAGTATGGCAAATAAATGATGTAGTCACTGCCTCGATTTTTTTCCTCGCTTAATGCATTGTAAAACGTTGTATGATATACGTGTCGAAAGTAGGAAATTCCCAACTCGTGCCGGCTCAAAACACTCGCTTCGCTCGTGTTTCAAGTTCTCCGCCACTCGTTGGGAATTGCCTACTTTCCGCACTTGTATCATAAATAACTATTTTCAAATAAATGAAACCGTAACTTACGAGTACCTATACATATAGGCACAATATAAAATAAAAACATGCGTAGGTTGTAAGTCAAATAAAAATTATAAAAAACGTTATTTAAGCAACGTAGCATATATCATATGAATATATACGAGCAATAGCGCACAGTACAAAGCATAAGTCTGCAATTACTTTTATGAGTGTCATAACGCCCATTCTTCTTCTCACGAACTGCTCGCAATTTCATATTATTTTCCAAATTACGTTCAGTATAAAAATGAAATATAATTGTGAATACAGCCTTTGTGGAATACACTTGAGAAATATATGAGGACCTTCATGAGCAATAACATTACGACGGTGCCTTAAAGGAATCTTTTATGCTTTGGACAAGATAAAATAAAATAATATTTATACGAATAATACAGGGTAAAGTTAATGTTGTTATATCCACTTTATCAGGACAATTGACACCACGCACTTCGAAATCAACAGTGTATCGACTCAAAATAATTATCATCAATCATCAGTAGCGGCGTTACGGTAGTACTCGCAGGGCGCGGTAGGGCCTGAAGCCTATACTTTCGAAATATTCCCAAAAGTTGGGGGCGCCGTGGATATCTCGCCCAAGGCGCTGGAAGTGCTACAACCAGCACTGATTATCATCATCATCGCCGGAAGACGTGGACTGTAAATCATTACCTCCCCCTTAGAACGCCATAACGAACGACAACTCGCCACTTACGTCAACCGGTTGGACGCAAATCACGTGATGTCACTACACTGGGAGGCCTGCCAACCCTTCGTTTTCCGATTTGTGGTCGTCATTCAAAACAATGGACCATTTTCACTTAGACTTCATTAAAGTTAATGGAAGGGCTAAATTAAGATGGTGTGTTACCTATTTTGAATAATATGAGGTTTTGATCTAGGAGTGCGACCAATTCAGGTTTTCTAAACATTAGACTATCCGGTCGACAAATTGACGAAGACGAGTGATCTGATATCGGTTTTTATCAAACTTTGGTCCCAACACTTAGGCTGCGTGTTCACCAGAACTAGTGAAGCAGCAGAGCGACGTCAGCTTATGTAGCGACGCTGCGAAACTGTGTACATAAGCGAACCCTCGAACCCTCGCATCGCTCATGTACCTACACAGTTTCATAGCGTCACTACACTACGTAAACTCGCATCGCTCTGCTCTCTTCTCAGATAAGTGCGGTGTGGTAGAAGCAGAGGAAGCGATGGCACTCTCATTCTTCGCTCCTTAGTTGTAATCCTCTTTGTAACTCCTTCTTAACTCACCACACCACTAAGCTATTTTTACAGCTCTCGTTAGCCTTAAAGAGTAGTGAAATTTTGGAGTAAGTACATTATCAACATATTCTATGCTGCCCAGCGTAAACGAGATTACAAGTCTTAGGGATTTAACATTATGATGCGTTACGATCCAAAGAGGAGAGCCTGGAATATCAGCGGCATGATAAATTTGCCGCTATCGAAAATACAAACTGAAATATAGACGCACAGGAAAACCAGAAAAATAAGACCAGCGCTACAGACACGAATTTCTCCTATGCACCACATATCTCAGCTTGTTTGTTTTCTTATTAAGTCACTTAAGCAGCGACACTAGCGACATCTATGCTGTAGCACTCCATTGGAACTAACCGCTTACCTGGACAAGAGATATCGTTGTTAAGCAATCAAATCTTTTTGTATTTTTTATTTCAATAACAACAAAAACAACAAAGTAACAAAAAAAATAATTAATAAAAACAAATTAATCAATTAATTTTAAGTTCAAGTAACAAAAAATTGGAATTGAAATAAAAAATACAAAAAGATTCCAAAAACCAATCTTAAATTTGCCGCTCTCCAGTCATAATTTGATTTCAAATAATGGTCCTTCTTGTTGACTGTTGACATCCTAATACACGGAAAGGATGACACATTTCTAATAAGGTTCCGTTTATGAGGGGCACGACCCTCATAATCGATATTTCTATAAAAAAGGTCGACGCTACTGGGATTTACGACGTGACACAAATCAATATAGAATGCTGCAGGATTCGTTTTAGCAATTTTGTCACTCAATTCTATTATTAATGTTGTAACGGGTACTCGACTGTGCGAGTCGTATTTGGGTATCGGCTTTTTTGCCTTCGTCCCTCACGTATCACGTACGATACGATCTGAACATGCATAGGTATACCTACTTATGGGACTCTTTTTCTCTCATAAATTGCTGTCCTATCATAAGTCATAAGAAAAAAAGTAGAAGAATAACGAAAAGTAGAGCCATGTTTGCCATCGTATATTTGTTTTTTTATACCTACTCTTAATTCACTTCACGCTTCACTGTGTAACTTACCTAGTACAAAAATATAAACTACTAGCTGTTGCCCCGCGGCTTCGCCTCCGTTCCACTTTTTATTTTGTTTAGCACAAACCTTGTCCTGACAATAACGAACACAACAACAAAATAATTATCCAATTCGGTGCTGTCGTTCGAAAGTTATGAGCGTACATACATTTCTGTGATTATTTTTATATATATATTATATTATATATATGTAGGATCGTGAAAATTGAAGAAAAGCAACTTTGATAGTAAAATAAAATATAATTATAAATTCTTAAAATAACCAAATCAAAACACGTCTTTCGTCTTTTCGTCGCTTAGCAATTCCCCCGTTCCACATTTAAACTCAAAATACACCTGCTGCTTATTCATTCTTCCTCTGTCACTCACATACACTCACATCTCATGCTATCTCTTACACTCTTCATACGTCATGATTACACTCCTTTCCACTCATCCTACAGTCGGCCCTCCTGCATTTAGTCTGCCCTCAGACTACACAACATAAAGCTCTGAAACTAACTTAATTAACTCTATTATCTTCCCTCTACATCAACAAAATAACTTAAAATTCAACTGTAAAACAAAACAACTTAAAACATCTGACTACAACAGAGAACAATAAAACACTAAATTAAATAATAAAAATCTGCAGTAAAGTAAATTCTACCTCCTAGTCATATCAATCATGTCAGGTACTATGTGAAATTGAGATGTTCTGAGTACTTATAGTCATCAACTTCTTTTTTTTTTGTTTTGGCATCTGGTATGGATCTAAGTATTCGGACTTTCGATTTATGCCTGCTTGAGACTGAGTACTCGTGACCTCCACCAAGTCATTCTCGTTGTATGTAGTGCTCTCTTTTCTTCTATGGCAATGCTTTCTGTTATCTTTCTTGGTAGTCTGTCTGTAATCTTCTCGGTTCAACATGTTAATTTCTTTAATTTTCTGGTCTAATAACTCGTAAATTTCATGATCTTCTTTTAATTCATTCTTTGCACTTTTCTTAGCTGAAGTACACGCTTGTTGTTCCTCTTTTAATTTTTTAATCTCTTCCTGTAAAATTCTTTTTTCTTCTTCCAATGCCTCAATTTTGGTTATGTAGGTCTCCTTCTCAATCTCCTTCCTTGGGGTCAATCGTTTGACGTTGCAGATTGGCTTTAGCGTTACATCATTGTTTTTCATCAACACGACACAGTGTTGTAAAAATTCCTGACCCAGAATCATAGAGTAAGGCATAGCATCTTTCGGAACAACATGAAATAGAACATCATCGTACCATTGTCCGTCGATCTCCAATCCAAATTTTAGTTGCCCATAACATTTCACTTCGTTGGCACCAAACCCCGTCAGAATTATTTCACTTTTGTACAATTGGGGCGTGCCTAACGTGTGATAACAGTCTTCGGATATCAAATTTAAGTCGCTTCCCGAATCTATTAAGGCCTGCACAGTCGCATAGAATACTTTTATTTCTTTTGTCGGCTTTTTAACTGAAAAACTTCGATTGCTACTCACATTCATAATATCCGCCGGTTTTGTTGTGACATCCGTTGTCAAACAACAATCTGACATTTTACTAGGGCAGTGACTGCAATTAGTGCAACCGTAAAAATATTTTTTCGGCGCGCCGCTAGTGTTGCGCCAATTTTCCTCAATACTGCCAACACCGCCTTTTGTCGCTGTCTTTGTGATGCTGTTACCGCCTGAAGTTCCGGCTGTCTCCTTCAATGACATCTTGCAATTCGGTGCGATATGGCCGAACTCGTTACACTTAAAACACTTTAAGCCCTTTGCCGTATGCGGACATTCCGCCGATGCATGATCCATCTCTCCACAGCTGTAACATCTTGAAACACGCCGATTTGTGTTGTCTTCACGTTTCGATCTGTTTTCTTTGTTCGCCCGTAATTTATTTTGCTTCAACTGTTCGTAAATTTTCAACTTCTCTTTTAGGTCAGAATACGTCGTAACGCCATACAGCATGATTTTATTAAGTTCGTCGTCTTTTATGCCTTCCACAATATATTTTATAGCGACATAATCGGCCATCTTGCCTCTCTTGCCAAGTTCCTTCATGATCAAAAGATAATCGAGACAGGACTCATTGCTTTTCCGGTGTCTGGTACTCATGATTTCGTGGATCGTCTTTTGGTCAATCTTGTCGGGAAATTCTTTGACAATAGCGACCTTTAATTCCGCCCATGTTTTGAAGGTACGTTCCGATCGGAACCACAGCAATGCCGTACCTGCCAAAGAACGTCTCGCCATCAGAAGCTGCTGCACTGGGGTCCAACCGAATATCTCAGCGTTGTCGTCAATTTCTTCTGCCCATCTTTCCGCGCTGTAGGTCTCATCTTGCCCCGTAAATTTCTTTATCAGACCTTCTGTCAAATGCAAATTCGAACCGCCGCCATTGTAACATTCCTCGAAATTGTCTTCACAATCCCGTTGCCGTCCCGATGATGACATGGTTAAAATTGTCGTCTTTAAATTGAAAATAAATTCGTCTTCACGTCTTCTTAGTTCTTAGTCACGTCGTATGTCTCAGTTCGTTCTTCCGTCGTACAAAATTTGCCGATTATTTTCTTCAATTTTTTTTTTTTTGATCGATCCCGGACGAGCCCCCAAAATTGTAGGATCGTGAAAATTGAAGAAAAGCAACTTTGATAGTAAAATAAAATATAATTATAAATTCTTAAAATAACCAAATCAAAACACGTCTTTCTTCTTTTCGTCGCTTAGCAATTCCCCCGTTCCACATTTAAACTCAAAATACACCTGCTGCTTATTCATTCTTCCTCTGTCACTCACATACACTCACATCTCATGCTATCTCTTACACTCTTCATACGTCATGATTACACTCCTTTCCACTCATCCTACATATATTATATTAAAATATATTGTATATACATATATATATAAGTGAAAGACTTTTAAACAACTTTTGATGGTCGATTGGTGGTTCTATATTGTTCCGATAACCATAATCAAGTACCGTTATGAAAAAAGTTATACATGTAAAAAGTATTTAATGGCTTCATTTAATTTGCAAAGTTAATTTAATTTTGTTGGTTATTTAAGTTAGGTACATATTGCAAGTCGAATTTAACCCACATCCAAGAAAATCAGCAAAATCTTGTTAAAAATGATTTTTTTTATATATAAAGCTGTTTTAAAATTTAGGAAACAAAAATATGACAAATGTAACTTGTGAAAATAATAAAATGGTTAAAAAGGTACAATTGAAGTTACACTAAACTAACCTAAAAATAAATTATAGTATAGTTATGGACGATAAATTGTCATTTGTGCCACATCTTGATCACATTTTAGGCAAATCTTTTAGGCAATTAGGCATGATTTTGCGAGTTAGTAAACCCTTTAGAAACCCGTTGACGCTCAAAATACTATATAATAGTTATGTACGTAGTCGGCTTGAGTTCGCATGCTCAGTATGGAAACCTTATTATTATGTGCATATAAATAGGATTGAAAAACTTCAAAAAATATTTGTAAAATACCTTGATTTTAAAAGTGGTAAGGTATATAAAGATTACACAGAATCTTTAAATCGGCATAAATTACAATCCCTTGAATGTCGGAGAGACTGTATTGACTCTGTTCTATTGTACAAAATTATGAACAATCTTCTCGATGCCCCTAGCCTACTTCAAGAAATTCAAATCAAAATACCACGTACGAGACAACGCCAATGTCGTGATAAGCATCTATTTTCTATCCCAATTAGTAAAACATGCTATGCAAAGAATATGTTTGTGAAGCGCGTCTGTGCACTTTATAATAAAAATAATAAATTGGTTGATATAGATATATTTAACTGTACATCAAACTCAATAAAAAGTGTATTTAGAAAGTAGTTATATTATGTAACGGCAACTGTTAGTAACTAAATTCAACAGCAGTATTATGTGTATTTTTTTGCTTTTTTTATTTTATTCGACTGATCACCACCGCCCATAAACATCTGCAATACCAGGGGTATTGCAGATGCGTTGCCAACCTAGAGGCCTAAGATGGGATACCTCAAGTGCCAGTAATTTCACCGGCTGTCTTACTCTCCACGCCGAAACACAACAGTGTAAACAATGCTGTTTCACGGCAGGATTAGCGAGCAAGATGGTGGTAGCAATCCGGGCGGACCTTGCACAAGGTCCTACCACCTGCAACCTGCTTATAACTCTAACAGGTTATAATGCTCCGCAATTCGTTGTCTATATATACCTGATATATTTTTTTTGGAAACTATAGGTCTACATATTTACTAAGTTAACCTGTAATGAATATCTGTATATGACTGTTTGTTTCACAATAAATAAAAAAAAAAAAAAAAAAATTAACTACATATACAAATCCCCCAAGTCTTGTCCCTGAGGAAGAGTGCCCATAAGGCTCGCTGTAAATATAGGTACATCAGAACAGATGATCCAATATTTTTGAAGTAAAAGTAATCATCAGAGTCTCACTTATAATAATAATAAACTTTATTGCCATGCTAGTTACATTACAAAAAAAGAGAAACAAAAACAAAAACTTAAAACTAACCTTGGCAATAGGTATCGGACTCAGCATATTATGCTGAAGATAAATCCAGCGCTGATTTTCAGCCCGGCCCTTCTGGCAAGGGTGGCCACAACTTATTGAATACAAGAATAGACAAATAAAAAATAAAAATACATATTTCTGTTTGTGACATTTCAATCCTTAAATCCTGTTAAATCTGTTAAAACCTGTATTGCGTGTGTTATCCATATTCTGTTATTATTATTAGCTACTTTGGTTTAGCTAAACTATTTCCGATAGCTTTATTCGATACCACAAGTACCAGTATAAATCCGTAGCGCTACCCAAAAGGCCTGAAAGTGGCCGTTACTCATGTCAGCAGTTTGTTGCTTAATCTATTGCGTTATTTGTTTACACCCGCTATATATTTCCGTGTAACTGTTCCGAGGAAATGAAACAATTAAATCTTTGGTCCCGTTACGGAACTAACGCGAACTTCCTTCAATATATCCTACAATGGCATCTATGAAACATTTATGGATTTAACTTCCTATTATCCGGTTTTACTTCGTATAAATCTCTTTGCAAAATGTAACCTTTTCTCATAGAACCTACCTTAGGTACTCATTCGTATTATTTTTACAAGTGAAAAGAGTATCAGGCTAGCTTCAAATCAAATGTACGAGTAAGCCTCTTTTATTTCCATATTCATTTATAAAAAAATCTATGGTTCACTTACTTTGAGTGTGTTTGCTTAGCCATGGCGAACTTTTATTTAAATTACTTCTGGGGTACCAAACCAACAAATTGACAATTTGTGACTTAAATATTGTAAGGAAATTTATTGGATACCTACTCCATGAGATATAATCGTAGTAAATTCACACCGAACTAAACTAATTTAACGAAAATACAACGATGTAAACTTGAGACGGGACCCTTGTCGAATCTGGAGTTTCCACAATAAAAATAGTTCCTTTGATTTGATTTCCATTTCCTTTGATTCATATATAATTCTTTCAACGCTACGAAGCTGTAATTGCTTTTGTTTTGCATTGAAATAGAAAAACACATCGTCCAATTTCCATAAAACATATTTCGGGCTCTTTGTGAAGAGTAAACCCTACAAATAAATGCGATTTTTCTATTTTACCAGACTACGGGAATTTTTCCATATTGCTTATCATAGTGACTATGTTTTTGTTTTTAGGCCGCTATTTTCACGTTGAAGACTACAGCCAAAATGTAGTAATGTGTTGCCGAGAGTTGTTAAAATTTTTAAAATATGTGGTTCTTAACTCATTGTAGATGGGGCTCGTTAATTATTTTTACCGATAAAAAAACATTTTAAACAATTTATGACGAAGCACATTCCAGTACAAAATGGCAATATGGCCCTCGTGTCCGATCGCTTACCACGAAATTCAGTTTGCGCAGTGATAAGCGACGCTCGTCTTAGACAGTTTGCTTACAGTTTGCGATAGCTAAGCGACAGTCGTAATTCCGCGACGTTATCATAATACGAGTATTTATCAACTCCGGGCATGTAGGTAGACCAAAAAATCGCTCAGTCGCAAGTCCATGAAATCTAATGTTTAATTTAACAAAAAATGTTCAACGCAATTTCAAGTTTCTAAATTTGAGTTATAAATTTGTGGTTGATCGTGTGAAACTTAAGCGCTGAGTTTATATTTTACTTTCATGTTGAAACAAAATGAGTCTTACAATTCGAAGCGAAATTGAGAATAATTCGTAAAAAGTTGCGGTGGTACAGTCGGCATCAAAAGTAGCAGGCCACTTGTTTACTCTGCCGCATTAACACATTTTCAATCTCGCATGGCGTACGTGGCTGTAAAACAATAAGGTAAAAAAATGTGCAGCTATTTTTGATGCTGACGGTACTAAGGTAACAACCACGAAGCAAGAAATCATCGTCGAAATGAATTCCCATGAGAGTTTACAAAGTATCCACGAGAATTCTTGAAATTTTAACGAAGCTATAATTCTTTAAGGCTCTTCGCGGGTGAAATTCCGAAATGTTATTAAAATCAACAGGATTTTTTTAAGGTAGTTAGGAATTCCCGAAACACACATCGTGGCGTTAATTTCCGTAAATAATCTGGCTAGAGACTACGCGATTGAAATGTCTCTTCCTATCTCAAAAAATAAAAAAAAAACAACAGAGTGCATGTCGCATGCTGTGGGTCAGTTTAATCCGAGGCGACGCGACGACAACGATGTCAAATGAGTAGGTACTCTAGTCTCCCAAAGATATTTGTCGCATCGCGTTTCGGTATCTGCTGACCCCTAGGTATATAAATTTACTTTTTGTGTGCTTTTAATGAATTTTAACGTACCTGGGTGAGCAAGCGCTGTAACACGCTATTTTCCAGGAATAAGACCAAGCTAGATGGAGCTAGGACTGAGGATATCGTGAGCATTGCGGCCACACAATAAAAGTGGCGAGTTGTCGTTCATTGTGGCGTTATAGGGGTGAGGCCTTTGTTCAGCAGTGGATATCTTCCGGCTGATGATGATGAGACAAAAATCTCCCTATAGCCGTTTATCAGATCCCCAGAATATAATATAAACAAGAATTGCACATTTCAAGGTATCGTCAACCTTGAATACTGCGTTCTTCTATTTGATATGAATTAAATTGATTAAACCCTGTTATAGTCCAGGGACTCACATACCGATTAAATTTCAAGTTAATACGTACCTAATAAATGTAATACTTAACTCAAACAGAATTCATAAATTGCAAAGTTTAGTCCTTTTAAATACCTACATAATTTTAGAACTATCCAAGCGAACGCTTTATACATTTTAAATGTTAAGACCGATATACTAGAAAATCATAATTTATTAGTCTTAAAAAGTTTCAAAACTTTGAAATTTCGTCTCAAATGTAAATTGAATTGTCCTAAACTTTGGGATAAACTTTCATTCATGTCTAAAGCAAAATAAACTATTACTTCTTAAGGATAATTAATGATTTTATTTATGACGTTCCAGTCTTCTCGATATTTTACACGGCATGAAAAAAAACTCGTTGTAATGTCAAGCTCGGTTTGGTAGTCACAAAGTTTATGGAACTGCCAAGCTTGTACCAGGTTTAAGCACGAGATCTAAAATTAATTCTTTCTAGCAAGCGAACTTTAATAAATACAGAGCTTACGCATCCTGCCGCGCATCAGTCAGTCCCCCCCCCCCCGCAATACTCGTAGGTGGTCACTTATAGGTAATTTCAAATAGTATTTTTGATTTTCAAAAACAATTATCACTTATCATTTATCAACCTCTGTATTAAACGATATGGAATTTATTTTATTCACTGAATTCCATTGATTTATTTACTATTACTTTGTTACTTCATTAATGCTACTTTGTTACTACATGTAACACGGAAGTTTAAATAAAAACATCATCTTGTGTGTGCAAGATTACGTCATTTTTACGTCATCCGCACTTTTTGTCCGACCTCTGGAAATCACTAAGGCACAGTGTCCAGCTATTGCAAACTTTTATTTCATATTTTGCGACATAGGATAGGATAGGGATGGGATTTTGCATAATAATTAAAATTGAAAAACGACTGAACCATCCTTGAGCAAATAAGTAACACGAGCTAAAGCTGTTGTCTTTGCCCGAAAAATAAACGTATGACTTTTTAGCCATATCGGCGCCTCGTGCTTTTTTAGCATATGTCATTTCTATTCCTCTAGCTTTGTGGTTACGAGTGAACACGGCAACTTAGCAGGGTAATGCAAGCAATCGTGCTGAGTGTTGTCACCATTAAGATGTGGGTCACTTGATGGACGTCATTTACTTACTTAAGAACTAATAGTTTCTAGGTTTTACTTCAGCTAGTGGATAGTAGAAGTTTTCAGATGTCTGAGTAATTTGGGTCGCCTAAATAATTACCATGAAAGTCAGTTTTTTTTTCACTTTGCATTGTCAGACAATTAGAGACAGACGCTGTCAAAATAAGAACCGAACATTTGTACAAGGCGTTTCAAAATTAATCAGGAAAATGAACCTAACATTTACGCGAGTACTAGACGGTACGAAATGAATGAGGAAAATTTTCAACAATTGGTTGGGTGAATTTGATTGAACAGCGCTGTGTGGCTGTATACATGTTTTATACCTACAATCTTTTAATTGTGGTTAACAAATGTTCTCATACATTGATCGATGTTTAAAGTGTACAGATGACAGTCATGGCAGATATTAATCCAATAAGACTGTACGACGGTCGGGCTGTAACCATACGGTAAATGCTGTAAATTATGCTGAACCAGTGTCCGCTTCATAACCGCATACACACACCATCGTGTTGTCTATATTAATGAGTCTTGTGTTTTTGTGAATAAATGTATTTTTTTTCATTCTTTCTATTAATACAATGTGAAATAAAATACAACGTGAAACCACTGCAATGTGCTTTTAAAACCATTCCATTATTGGCGTGTGATGCGCGGCACGGGCGTAATATCAAAGGTAACGGTCCGGGAAGCTTAACTGCGTTGAACGTAACGCGGGGCATTTATTGGTTGACTTACTTTTTATTTCCTAAAAGAAGTTGTGCCACTTTTCTAGTTCATATTTTCTACAGAATGTACGAGTAGACTGCAACCAACTTAATGAGCACCCGATATTTTGACGCATCAGCAGGTCTACTACAACGAAACTCGAA
>NC_133478.1:12515037-12516235 GCF_025370935.1 Choristoneura fumiferana
TTGAGGGAATAATAATAACATCTAGTGAATACTGTTTTCCAATGTACCGTAAGGTCGGGGTACTTTGACCCATTTGGAGGGTAAATTTGACCCATATGAAAACCACATAAAGAAGGGTGTAATAAATACGTGATCGATCAGTTAACACCAACCAAATGCAAAGAGCCATATTCTGAAGAAAGTAATAATAAAACCAGCACTGAGTTATCCCAAGGGCCAAAGTTACCCTTCTGGGCCAAAAGTTACCCGAACCTACGGTACCTATTTTTGTCGGCAGTTCATATTTACTTGCTTTTCTTATTAGCAGTGAACTTTAGTAAGCTAGTAGAGAAGCAAATATTATATTTAAAAAACTTTTTCCGACAAAACACGACGGCGCAAAACATTTGCATCTCTCCTGTTTGGAAAGTTTAATTTTCATGGGTAGATAGCTGGGTGAAAAAATTGCGTTTTTCATCTCTAGGGTGGAAAAAGTTTTTTTTTTTAATTTTTCGATTAGCCACGGAGTCGAAGATAATTGAGTTACGTCAATGCACACTTTTTTTCACGTTTCGGCATGGCCATCTGATGCACGTCGTGACCAAGGAGCTTATATACAACACTGGAGGTTGAACGCCGAACATCCGTTTGAAATATAAATTGATCTGTATTACGTCATGAACATATTCCATCTCTTTCTTAGTAAGGTTAAGAAAGAGATGGAAGTCATTCGTGAAAATGTGAAAGAAAGATAAGTAATAAAGGTCAAACTGCTTTGTTCGGCGTTCAACCTCCAGTTTTGTATATAAGCTCCTTGGTCGTGAACAACTGTTTTTTTTTATAGTCGGCCATGGCAAGTGGCCAGGTCGTAAAGGTACCGTTGGAGGTTGGATATAAGTAAATTCAATTTATTATTACTTATTCAACTTTTTTTGTAGTAGTATTTTACTTTCCTCAGTCGAAATGAAAAGTAGGTAGAGTGTCTAAATCGGATGAAATTGCCCATTTCCCCTCGAACTATCTCAGGGAGTCATTCATCGGCTACACTGACAAGAGTGTAACTCTTAAATAAGAAGAAGATAGAGAAGTTCTTCGTGGCCTAGTGGTTTGACCTATCGCCTCTCAAGCAGAGGTTCGTGGGTTCAAACCCCGGCCCGCACCTCTGAGTTTTTCGAAATTCATGTGCGAAATTATATTTGAAATTTACCACGAGCTTTAG
>NC_133478.1:12516807-12658642 GCF_025370935.1 Choristoneura fumiferana
TGGATTCCGATTTTTAATTCGAATATTATAAAACTAAAACACTTTAAAAAACGTAATAAATTAAAAACTTTTACATTGCTTTACTGTGCAAAATAGCATAAAGTATAGAAAAAAAATATTGCCTGAATACTTATAAGTAGAATAATATAAAATGACATCTGTAATTATTAATAAATCATGTAAACTAATCTAAATTTTCGAATGACGTGACATCCAAAAATCTTAGAATCAGGAATGCGAGCCTTGCAACGCTTGTAGCTGATTGTTGCTACGGATCGAGATGAAGCACTGATTTTTTAAGTGATTGCAGATTATTCCTTTTAACGAAGTTGCTATATGACAGAATATTCGCTTGATAAGCCATTAAAAAAAGTCATTGCTTCTGAAAAACTTTTTAGACTTACCAGTTGCATTCGCGTCAAGTACTTCTTCCACCACAAATACTTCGCGTAAGAAGGTCCCAAGGCAGCCAAACAATAATACGTATACATGCTCGTATGCACGAAGCAATTTAAGACCGCCATGAACGCCCAGTGGTCAGAAGGGTCGTATTTGAGGGGATGTCCAGGAAATAATTACCATGAACGTGTGATGGTAGACATGGAGAAAGGTAACCTGGCTAGACTTTTTACGTACAATAAAAAATACTGTGTCCATTAGGTCCAGTAGCTTTGTGGCAAAATATTTCCAGTATAGACCGGCAATGACCTGTGAACAATTGTAAAAACAGGAACAGTTATTAAAAACAGACAATCTTTTGCTAGTTAGCATATTTTCTTACTAAACTAAAAATAATACCTATCCTAATTACACACAAGAACAGTCAACAGCAGTTGATGAACGATTTTTCTTCCAATTAAATAGTTAGAGTTGATAAATTCGTCTCCATTTCCCCTGCTCAGCGATGCCTCCTTGGCCGGATAAATTGCACTACTTCTTGAAGAACTGGCCCTTGCATAGAACAGAGAGCAGTGGAAGCATCGGGGGGAGGCCTTTGCTCAGCAGTGAAACAGAATAGGCTTACAAAGTTAATATAATAATAATTATTGCATTTTACCACTTCGTCGGCATAATTGCTACATACATTTTACATATGTATAGGTATCTATGCAAAATTTAAGCTTTATATCACTAATAATCTTTAAACTAAGCGGCGGACGGACGAACAGACGGATATGGCGAAACTATAAGGGTTGAGTTTTTGCCATTTTGGCTACGGATCCCTAAAAACTGCTCACCCACTTTTTTGGTAACTGCATTTGCTTCTACGAGTATTCTCATGACTGAAATAACTGTATTTCGATGACGACAGAAAAATAATATAATAATAAAAAACCACGGCATGGAGAGTGCTGCATAATAAATATTAAGTTGGTTTTGTTTTTTACTTACATGCAGGGTAACTTCATCGTGATTGCACTTTTTTGGAAACAAGCCTTTATCGACGATGTAAAAAAAGAACTGGAAGAAAACAAAGTTACGTAATAATAATTAAAAGAGAACATTCGACCTCAATAAACTGTTCGATAGAGAGAAATAGATGACCATGTCCCATTGCTGGGCATAGCTCTCCTCTCAATATTTGTATTTATTGGATAAATAAAATATTTGTATTTGTATTTGTATTTGTATTTGTATCTCAGAATGAGAGGGCTTGGGCTGTTGTTCCCACGCAGGCTCACATGGCATGGGGAACTTCACGTGTTACTACCTATATCGTATTTCAATCCAATTTATAAAAAGTGTAAACAAAGACGCCGTTAACCTAACCAAAGACATTTAGTGATGTGAAAACCTAGAACCTATTGCAAAATAAATAATCTGTTCAGTAAAGCGCTTAATTTATTAATTGAATAGATCACTATTTTTGACTATTTTATTATTTACTGTACTTGATTTAATTCTAAAGACTGTTTATTCAATTATAAAAGCAGTAACTATATTTTCATTTGAAGGTAAATAAATAAAAGTAGATCGATTTATTAAAATGTAAAATTTTTCACTATCACTACGCTAGTCTATGCTACTACAGATTGTACACGACGTGTTTCATTCAAGAAATACCTAACGTCAGATTTTGACGAAGATTTTTCAAATGAAAATTAAATATTACACGAATTATTATTTAAATAAACGTGTTATTGATTCGATCCAGTGGGTGTTTATACAAGATTTTTTATGTAATCGGTTTGTTTACACTTTTTATAAATTGGATTGATATACAATATAGAGTACACAAGGTTACCTCGGCTTTATTCGATGATCGTTTTTGTGAGACCGTAAAAATCCTCTCCAATATTATATTACCTAGAAGTGATTAGCAAACAAATTAATTGGCATAAAATCAAGTTGTATTTATTAGCACGGATAACAATAATATACCAACTTAACAAAACTATTCAACCTGGAATTGCCAGGATTTCCTACAAGTAGTAAACTATTATAACGGGAAGAAATAGGTATGCCTAAAATGGAATTAATTCCTAACTGTTTCCAACTCCCTGGTACCCGTATCAAACCCTAAAATACCAATTTCGAGGGAATAGGGAATGGATAAAATTTTGGAATTATTAACAGAATTTCTAATTAACAGAAAAAAGTATCAGATTTTTAAGTAACATCAATTAATTAAAACAATGAAAGAGTTTTGAGTTTCGTAGTAGCCCTGCAGGGTCGGTATTTCCATGTCGGTATTATCCGAGTCGGTATAGAGTGTCAGCTGTCAAAACGATCGAGTCAAAGACAAATTCTTTTTTAATGTTTTTTATTCTGGACTATGGAACAACCCGACCGGACTGTCGTAATTTGGCGGTAAAGATAAATCTTTCATTTTGTTAAATTAATTGACGCTACTTAAAAATCTGATATTTTTCAGTTAAATAGAAAGGTTATTCCTATTGATATAAAAAGTTTCAAGCATTTCTAAAAATTTTTCAGTCGTTCCCCATTTTCGGGTCAACGTGGATGAAGCAGGTTCTCGAAGTGAGAATGCAGTTCACAATTAGGAAGATTTGAACACAATGTAGGTATTCAAGTAAATTCAGGTATGATTGGTTTTTTTTGGAGTCTTTTTGTATTTTTTATTTCAACTCCAAATTTGTTACTTTTACGGGTATCCCGTGAAACCATATCGAAAATACAAACTGAGACATGGATTCACAGAAAAACCAGAAAAAGAGACCAGCCCTGGGAATCGAACCCAGGTCCTCAGCATAAGTAGCTGCTGCATAAGTAGCGTAGTAGAAATAAGCAACCTGAGATATGTATGCATAGGAAAAATTCGTGTCTAGATTCCTGTCCAGCGGTGGTGTAGGGGTTATAGCACGCAGCACGGATTGCTGAGGACCTGGGTTCGATTCCCAGCGCTGGTCTCTTTTTCTGGTTTTTCTGTGCATCCATGTCTCAGTTTGTATTTTCGATAAATTCAGGTAGTTCTGATGAAATTTGGCGGACGCATTTACACATCATCTGTACTTTGAAAAAATCTCGTATCTCAAATCGATACGTCAACAAAATTTACCTACCCTTGAAATAATATTCATAAAGGTCAGTCAGATACAGCCGTTTGAGATATTGAACTTTGAAATGACAATATCATTTTTTTTTAATTCCAAGTTGGTTAAGTTAATATTGTTTTCAGGAACATACTGAATAAAGAATGAACCCTTAAGAGTCGTCAGTTGGTTGTTAGCAGGGGACGTAAATGTTCGAATTGGTTAAGTTATATAAATAAGTAATGACAATGACTAAAGGTTGCAGTTTAATGAAATCATAAATCCAAAAAACGTACTAGGTATTTCCAAAATGTAAAACATATTATTTTCCAATCAACTATAAAAAAGCCGTGGTGGCCTCTCAAGCAGAGGATCGTGGGTTAAAACCTTTTAGTTTTTCAAAATTATGCTCGTAATTTATAACGAGCCTTGCAGCTAAGAAAATACACAAATATAATACACAAATCTAAAAAAAGAATTAACTTAAAAAAATTATATAACTTCTTGTTTATTTATTTAATTTTTACTCTTTTATGTAGCAGACTGAAAACCAAAGCTCGGAAAGGGGTGAGCTATTCTTATGTCATTGTGTAGATATTAATGTGGATATACCAAACACATAAAACACAGTAGAACACCGTGCTCGTTGTCTAATTCGCTTGTGTTCCTTTTAACGGCGACGTAAACCCCACCGTAGAAAAGAAGTCTAAATTAAATAATTTCGTTAGTATAATAAAATTACTCATGGGACAACTACCATTAAACGACAGGGCATGTCCATGTTATGCATACTCTCGAAATAGCTCACACTTTCCGCTCTGCTGATATTTTGCACGACGTCAGAGATTGACAGTAACTTACCTTATAAGTTAAAATACCGCTGTTAATGATTTTTGACATGTTGTAAGCAATAAGAATCCCTCTTAATTGTAGAGGCGCTCGTTTCTCCATGATCATGGGACCAATTTTTAACACGAACATTAAGTACGATATCAGTATGAAAGCCAAGTCATTCGAGTTCATCACTGGCCATTTTTCTACGAAATCCACTAGAAAAAAGAAATAATTTAAAAATATTTTATCGGGAGATTCTGGGACGAGATTGTCTAATAAAAACTATTATCACTTATTGAATCAGCCTGTATTTAATCATTTTATGATACACATACAGAACATTATTATCCACTCATTCAATTAATTCCTGACAGCTCTTGTGAATCGACCAGTACTAACTTATTTTTTTTTCACCCAGAGCTTAACTCGCGTGACTTATTTGATCTTAAATCTCCAAGGGTTTATAAATAAGCATTCCATTGTGGCCTTATTTAAGTACACTGAAGAAGACACACATAAAGAAAACCAGTGAAAAATTTCATGTAATTCAATTTCACTAAGCGATTGATATTTGATTTTTTTTTTATGCAAAGTTCGATTCTGTGAGAATATCTAAACAAATATTTACCTAGCTGTATTATAGTGATACAACAAACGAGCACACACTCACAAACTTTCACAGTTACAATATTGGCAAGCTTATCCGGACGTGCAAGTAGTCGCTATCGTAAACGAAAACCACGACACATTGTTACTTACACTGTCCTTCAGGTAACTCGAAAATCATCTTGAACCACCACTTCGTGTTTTATTACATTTAATGGTATTACGAGTGTTATTTCCAGTATTTAATTGCTTAAAACCATTATCATGTACTATTAACTCCCGAACTAGAATGACGCAGAGGAAATGTCCTGAAAATGACATTACAGAATCTAACGTTCCAATTTTTTAGACGCGCGTGAAACTCTTTGGTTGTCACAAGAAGTTTTTATGCCAGCGTTTAGTGAGAAACTTTATCTCGCTCTTCAATTCGGCGGTGATACGGAATCCTTTATATGCGAGTTCGACTAGTTTTAGGCCGGTTTTTAACTTATCGGTCTTTAACTCTTCAAGTTTCTTACTTATATTTCATTTCGGTATGTCTATTCGTACATACAGTCAAGTGCAAATATAAGTATCTATTCGAACCATTGGAAAATATGTTACTACGGCCTGTGGTACATATTAATGAAACTTTGAATAAGAACATATTTTTACACTTGACTGTACACCTATTTTATTACCTTGAAGCTTTTTAGTATCTACTAAGTGTCTCTGCGATCAGACGGACGGGCAAACATAAGAAAATATTCCTAAGGGGTCCATTTATACCTTGATGCAAAAGATGAAGAAGTTATAAGTTCGACGCAATGTATTTCTGTCTTTTATGGGGTGACCTGTCGTTTCGCCGAGTTTCATTACGCAGATTTTCGTTTCGCAGACAACTATTGGCAGATTTTTCTTTTGGCCGAGCAACGTTTGGTATAATTTCGTTACGCCTATTATTCGTTTCGCCGAGTAGTCGGTAGGAAGAATAGCGATAAGCAAATTTACGTTTAGTAGATTGTTTGATTCGTAATTGTTTCAGTTAACCGAACAACTGTTCGTCAAGACACGATAAGCAGAGTTATCACATGGCATTCATATTGTTAAGTAGATTTAATGTTCAGTCGATTTTTGTTTCGTAATCTGCGTAGAAAAAACCGGCCAAACGACAGGTAGGATTTTACTGAGTTGACTATATATACTAGCTGTTATCAAAATGTTGTAAGGTGCGACGATGAGCGTCAGCGACGAGGAGTGTTAGGTAGAATTGCGACCAACAACGCACGAGCCGAGCGAGCGAAGCGAGCGTGCCGCGGTAGCGGTCGGCGAAGTGCCAGAACCGAAGTGCTAGCATCGCGACTTGGTTTATTTAGACTCCAATATAAAATAAATACAAATGATGGTCAAAATACGTTTATTACTTGCGTTATACGTTGGAAACTTGTGAGGGTACTTGAAAAAATCATAAGGAATGCGCGGTCAGCACGGCGTGTAAAATGCCAATAAGCCATATGTAATCCAACATATTTGCGGTATGAATGCCATTCCTCATGCAAACGAAAAGATGCGAAAAGTTCATATGCGCACTGAATAATAGTTCAACCGTTACAAAAGCGAAAGGTTGTTCGACCAAATGTGCAAAATGTGTAGTGATTAATAGGCTAAACGAATTTCTGTGAATAGTTGTTCCGGTTACTGACTCGTATGCCAAGTAAATAGTCTGCTAAAGGTTGAGTTACGAAACTGACTGCGAAACCATACATCTGCGTACAAATTAATCGGCGTACCGTTACTCGGCGAAACGTTGTCTACCAATCAAAAATCTGGCTAAAAATAGTCGGCGAATCATTAGGTTACCCTTTTATGGCATCGTGGCTCTCAAACGGATACTTAGATTGATTCCTATGCGGTTTTTTGACGTAAAAGCCAGTTTTCTTGCAGTAGTAAGTTCTTAGCTATGTTTCACCAGAATCAATGAAACCGTTTTAGAGATACTAAACTTTAAAATGACAATATTTTCCAACTTGAAAGAAAGAAAGAAAGAAAAAACATGTGCGTGATGGAACAAGCGGTGGCGAAAGTGGAGGCCCAGCAAGGAGGTTAGATGAAATTAGTTCGATTGCTTACCTACTCGTACTAACAGTCGTTTAACCTCGTAGAGGTTTTTCCAAACCAGTGTTTGATTTTTTTTGCCATTCATAAGTGCTTATTGACTACATTGAATAAAGGTATTTTGACTTTGACTTTGAGTCCAGATCGACTGTAGATCGAACCGATTAGAAGAGAATTGGAGAGACGTATGAGTAACGGTGAACCCGTGATGACAGTGTTTTGACTTATTGCCTCTCAAGCAGAGGGTCGTGGCATCGAGCCGGGGTCGCACTTCTGAGTTTTTTAGAATTTATGTGCGACTAAATTTGGAATTTATGAGCATGAGCTTTACGGTAAAGGAAAACATCGCGAGGAAACCTGCACACCTCGACGAAGAAATTTAATTGTGTATGCAAAGTTCCTAATTCGCATTAGGCTCACGTGGGAACTAGAGCCTTATCCCTCTTATTCTGAGACGAGGCCTGGCCCAGCAGTGGGACGTATAGGTCGAGGTGCGTTTGTGATGATCAACGGCGGCCGGAGGATACGGTATTTGACTATTTTTTATTTATTTATAAATTAAAATTTGACAATGCATGTTATCGAATAGAAAAACATTTTTTAAGCTATTTTTAAATACAACAGAGTTATAAAGGCTTGAAATTCAAGATTAGACTGAGAAAGACTTACTTGCATGTGACGTCACACGCAGTAGCGCCATAGTTGCTTCATAGAGAAAAGCGTTTTAGAAAGAGACATAAAGATTTTTCAAAAAATCACTTTAAATCCAATTTTCAGGCAAATTAATTTTTCTCTTCGCTAAACATTGTCTGTATATCCATATTTTGATAATAATATACAGGATATGGTAAATTCCAATTCCACAGTTGTCAAATACCGTATTGAAGAAGGAGACTTGTTTGCACATGCGAAAGACGGGAGTAAACATCTTGCCAAGGGATACTGCTTCTGAGATACTAATGTTGATTAGATGATCCCGAAAACCTGAGCAAGATTGCGTTTTCATACGACTACGAACATTTGATCGGATCCAATACTGTTTTTATTATAATGACCAACCGACATCTGCTTCAGATAAAACCCTGAATAATATTACAATATTAAGTGAATCAGACACAACTTCGATTAAAATAAAAATCATTTATTTCAGACTCAAAGAATTGTGTTAGTAGAGATATTAGTAACTAGATATTAGATGAAATAGGATAAAAGAAACAAGACGGCCAGCACCTGTTATTGTTAGTCGGCACCGTAACGTGCAGGGCAGAAAATATATATTATTTTATCTACATGCATATCATAACTTCCCTATTATATGTTCAGAAACGACTATCAAATGGCCTTTATTAAGAAACCTGGTATCTGCGGGTGCATCTTAATGTTCACATTAAAGTACAGTGCATCTTAATGTTTACATATCTGTACATATTGTAGAAAACTTATGACATGCATGTAGATAATAATTATTATTCAAAGTCAAAGTCAAGTCAAACTCAAAGTCAAAATACAGGCCATGTCTGAACATATTATAGAAAACTTATGATATGCATGTAGATAAAGTTATGTATGCGGCTATACATAATTAGGCATTAAAACACTCGTGTGTTCGGCTCGTTTCATAAAACCACACTCGTACTTTAATGCCTCTCATTATGCACCAGCCACATAAATAACTATTACCCCACCCGTCACTATACCAACCCAGTGCTTTAGTATAGGGCAGTCCATACGTCCAACAAACATCTCCAAGATACAGTTTCTACTGCCTCTCACTCGTCTCAGCATGCAGCGAGGCAACTAACATGCAAAATGGCATGGAAACTAACATGCCTGACGCACTACAGTGCCGAGGCAGCTTCAACAGGACCCTGAAGATATTATTACATTGGACACGTAACGCGTTATAAATGCGCTTCGTATGCTTCACCCATAGACTGCACGAATAGAATGACGTACAATAAATAGGCTTTAAAGAGCGCGAGCTTGACTACTTTTGTACATCGTGCGAATCTACGAATGAGCATGTTGCCCCTCACCGCTAAGGCCCTTCTCTCCCTCTCGTATATAGAAAAAATGTAACTCTGCTATTTTTGAAATAAATTGTATTTGACTTACTAGCTTTCACCCGCGGCGCGGCTTAGGCTTTTTTCAATTGAATTACGGGATTTTACTGAATTTCCACAGGAATTTTCAAAAATTACTTTGTGGTCTTCATTTACAATGTATAAAGAACACCGCGAAAGAACATACTAGTTGACATTTTAGGATTAAAAATATCAGGGTAAAAGGTAACCCTTGTATGTTTTTGTTTCGTACATTTTTTGATACAAGTTTTTTATTGCTGACTATACTTATTATGTCATCAAAACAACATTTTTGTCCCAAATTTCAAGTCGACGCCTTTAATCGTTGAAGAGTTCAGTTCGGAGGAGATGATCCAGGCCGGATCACAAGAATTTCACAACCAGATTAATATATGAAGGGTCCACGGAAAGAATATGACTGTCTAGTCACCTTTTTATATTTAGATTTTAATCTCAAAATGTAGAGCTTGCAAAGTAGGTACTATGACTTACCACTGAGTTAAATAATCTGAAAACATTATTATTATTTAGAAGCCTGTAGAGGTGTCCCACTGCTGGGCAAAGCCTCCCCCATGTCCTCCACTCTACTCGTGAAAACATTATGGAATGTATTTTTTCAACTCAAAAAGTTGCTAGTAAAGTGACTAGAAATGTTCTTTTCGTGGACCCATCATTTGTCTCGGCATTTAGGTACATAAGTATAACAAACTACAGCTCAATCGGATACAACGGACGGAGTAGATAAAAATGTTTTTCAAATAAATGAAACCGTAACTTGCGAGTACCTATACATATAGGCACAAAATAAAATAAAAACATGCGTAGGTTGTAAGTCAAATAAAAATTATAAAAAACGTTATTTAAGCAACGTAGCATATATCATATGAATATATACGAGCAATAGCGCACAGTACAAAGCATAAGTCTGCAATTACTTTTATGAGTGTCATAACGCCCATTCTTCTTCTCACGAACTGCTCGCAATTTCATATTATTTTCCAAATTACGTTCAGTATAAAAATGAAATATAATTGTGAATACAGCCTTTGTGGAATACACTTGAGAAATATATGAGGACCTTCATGAGCAATAACATTACGACGGTGCCTTAAAGGAATCTTTTATGCTTTGGACAAGATAAAATAAAATAATATTTATACGAATAATACAGGGTAAAGTTAATGTTATTTATATCCACTTTATCAGGACAATTGACACCACGCACTTCGAAATCAACAGTGTATCGACTCAAAATAATTATCATCAATCATCAGTAGCGGCGTTACGGTAGTACTCGTAGGCGCGGTAGGGCCTGAAGCCTATACTTTCGAAATATTCCCAAAAGTTGGGGCGCCGTGGATATCTCGCCCAAGGCGCTGGAAGTGCTAAAACCAGCACTAATTATCATCATCATCGCCGGAAGACGTGGACTGTAAATCAAAGACCTCCCCCTTAGAACGCCATAACGAACGACAACTCGCCACTTACGTCAACCGGTTGGACGCAAATCACGTGATGTTAATACACTGGGAGGCCTGCCAACCCTTCGTTTTCGATTTGTGGTCGTCATTCAAGACCATTTTCACTTAGACTTCATTAAAGTTAATGGAAGGGCTAAATTAAGATGGTGTGTTACCTATTTTGAATAATATGAGGTTTTGATCTAGGAGTGCGACCAATTCAGGTTTTCTAAACATTAGACTATCCGGTCGACAAATTGACGAAGACGAGTGATCTGATATCGGTTTTTATCAAACTTTGGTCCCAACACTTAGGCTGCGTGTTCACCAGAACTAGTGAAGCAGCAGAGCGACGTCAGCTTATGTAGCGACGCTGCGAAACTGTGTACTTAAGCGAACCCTCGAACCCTCGCATCGCTCATGTACCTACACAGTTTCATAGCGTCACTACACTACGTAAAGACGCATCGCTCTGCTCTCTTCTCAGATAAGTGCGGTGTGGTAGAAGCAGAGGAAGCGATGGCACTCTCATTCTTCGCTCCTTAGTTGTAATCCTCTTTGTAACTCCTTCTTAACTCACCACACCACTAAGCTATTTTTACAGCTCTCGTTAGCCTTAAAGAGTAGTGAAATTTTGGAGTAAGTACATTATAAACATATTCTATGCTGCCCAGCGTAAACGAGATTACAAGTCTTAGGGATTTAACATTATGATGCGTTACGATCCAAAGAGGAGAGCCTGGAATATCAGCGGCATGATAAATTTGCCGCTATCGAAAATACAAACTGAAATATAGACGCACAGAGAAACCAGAAAAATAAGACCAGCGCTACAGACACGAATTTCTCCTATGCACCACATATCTCAGCTTGTTTGTTTTCTTATTAAGTCACTTAAGCAGCGACACTAGCGACATCTATGCTGTAGCCCTCGTCGAGAAACTTTCAGCACTCCATATAGGAACTAACCGCTCACCTGGACAAGAGATATAATCTTTTTGTATTTTTTATTTCAATAACAACAAAAACAACAAAGTAACAAAAAAATAATTAATAAAAACAAATTAATAAATTAATTTTAAGTTTAAGTAACAAAAATTTGGAATTGAAATAAAAAATACAAAAAGATTCCAAAAACCAATCTTAAATTTGCCGCTCTCCAGTCATAATTTGATTTCAAATAATGGTCCTTCTTGTTGACTGTTGACATCCTAATACACGGAAAGGATGACACATTTCTAATAAGGTTCCGTTTATGAGGGGCACGACCCTCATAATCGATATTTCTATAAAAAAGGTCGACGCTACTGGGATTTACGACGTGACACAAATCAATATAGAATGCTGCAGGATTCGTTTTAGCAATTTTGTCACTCAATTCTATTATTAATGTTGTAACGGGTACTCGACTGTGCGAGTCGTATTTGGGTATCGGCTTTTTTGCCTTCGTCCCTCACGTATCACGTACGATACGATCTGAACATGCATAGGTATACCTACTTATGGGACTCTTTTTCTCTCATAAATTGCTGTCCTATCATAAGTCATAAGAAAAAAAGTAGAAGAATAACGAAAAGTAGAGCCATGTTTGCCATCGTATATTTGTTTTTTTATACCTACTCTTAATTCACTTCACGCTTCACTGTGTAACTTACCTAGTACAAAAATATAAACTACTAGCTGTTGCCCGCGGCTTCGCCTCCGTTCCACTTTTTATTTTGTTTAGCACAAACCTTGTCCTGACAATAACGAACACAACAACAAAATAATTATCCAATTCGGTGCTGTCGTTCGAAAGTTATGAGCGTACATACATTTCTGTGATTATTTTTATATATATATTATAATAAAATATATTATATACATTATATATATATATTATATATATATGTAAAAGACTTTTAAACAACTTTTGATGGTCGATTGACTAAGTTTGGTGGTTCTATATTGTTCCGATAACCATAATCAAGTACCGTTATGCAAAAAGTTATACATGTAAAAAGTATTTAATGGCTTCATTTAATTTGCAAAGTTAATTTAATTTTGTTGGTTATTTAAGTTAGGTACATATTGCAAGTCGAATTTAACCCACATCCAAGAAAATCAGCAAAATTCTTAAAAATATTTTTTTTATATATAAAGCTGTTTTAAAATTTAGGAAACAAAAATATGACAAATGTAACTTGTGAAAATAATAAAATGGTTAAAAAGGTACAATTGAAATTACACTAAACTAACCTAAAAATAAATTAACTACATATACAATCCCCCAAGTCTTGTCCCTGAGGAAGAGTGCCCATAAGGCTCGCTGTAAATATAGGTACATCAGAACAGATGATCCATATTTTGAAGTAAAAGAAATCATCATAGTCTCACTTATAATAATAAATAAATTATTGCCATGCTAGTTACATTACAAAAAAGAGAAACAAAAACTTAAAACTAACCTTGGCAATAGGTATCGGACTCAGCATATTACCGACAGCATGTTCCGTGAGTCACAGACGGTTCTGGCAGAAATCAGCGCTGCAGGCGTTTAACGGCTTCAGCATAATCTGAGTCAGCGACCGTTTCCTTTCGCGGGGACGCACAACATTGAATTATATATTGTATTTAATGTTTCCATGTGTTTTCTGTAATTTTTATTTTATTTGTGTTAATTTTGCTGTATATGTGTGTCTTCTGTGTAGCTGAATAAATGTCTTCTTTCTTCTTTCTTTCTTTCAATTATGCTGAAGAAAAATCCAGCGCTGATTTCAGCCCGGCCCTTCTGGCAAGGATGGCCTCACTTATTGAATACAAGAATAGACAAATAAAAATAAAAATACATATTTCTGTTTGTGACATTTCAATCCTTAAATCCTGTTAAATCTGTTAAAACCTGTATTGCAAGTTGTTTCCATATTCTGTTATTATTATTAGCTACTTTGGTTTAGCTAAACTATTTTCGGTAGCTTTATTCGATACCACAAGTACCAGTATAAATCCGTAGCGCTACCCAAAAGGCCTGAAAGTGGCCGTTACTCATGTCAGCAGTTTGTTGCTTAATCTATTGCGTTATTTGTTTACACCGCTATATATTTCCGTGGAACTGTTCCGAGGAAATGAAACAATTAAATCTTTGGTCCCGTTACGGAACTAACGCGAACTTCCTTCACTATATCCTACAATGGCATCTATGAAACATTTATGGATTTAACTTCCTATTATCCGGTTTTACTTCGTATAAATGTCTTTGCAAAATGTAACCTTTTCTCATAGTACCTACCTTAGGTACTCATTCGTATTATTTTTACAAGTATCAGGCTAGCTTCAAATCAAATGTACGACTAAGCCTCTTTTATTTCCATCTTTATTTATAAAAAAATCTATGTTCACTTACTTTGAGTGTGTTTGCTTAGCCATGGCGAACTTGAATTTAAATTACTTCGGGTACCAAACCAACCAATTAACAATTGTGACTTAAATATTGTAAGGAAATTTATTGGTACCTACTCCATGAGATGTAATCGTAATAAATTCACACCGAACTAAACTAATTTAACGAAAATTATAAACGATGTAAACTTGAGATGGGACCCTTGTCGAATCTGGAGTTTCCACAATAAAAATAGTTCCTTTGATTTGATTTCCATTTCGTTGATTCATATATAATTCTTTCAACGCTTCGAAGCTGTAATTGCTTTTGTTTTGCATTGAAATAGAAAAACACATCGTCCAATTTCCATAAAACATATTTCGGCTCTTTGTGAAGAGTAAACCCTACAAATAAATGCGATTTTGCTATTTTACCAGACTACGGGATTTTTTTCCATATTGCTTATCACACTGTGACTATGTTTTTGTTTTTAGACCATTATTTTCACGTTGAAGACTACAGCCAAAATGTAGTAATGTGTCGCCGAGAGTCGTTAAAATTTTTAAAATATGTGGTTCTTAACTCATTGTAGATGGGGCTCGTTATTTATTTTTACGGATAAAAAAACATTTTAAACAATTTATGACGAAGCCCATTCCAGTACAAAATGGCAATATGGCCCTCGTGTCCGATCGCTTACCACGAAATTAAGTTTGGGCAGTGACAAGCGACGCTCGTCTTACAGTTTGCTTACAGTTTGCGATAGCTAAGCGACAGTCGCAATTCCGCGACGTTATCATAATACGAGTATTTATCAACTCCGGACATGTAGGTAGACCAAAAAATCGCTCAGTCGCAAGTCCATGAAATCTAATGTTTAATTTAACAAAAAATGTTCAACGCAACTTCAAGTTTCTAAATTTGAGTTATAAATTTGTGGTTGATCGTGTGAAACTTAAGCGCTGAGTTTATATTTTACTTTCATGTTGAAACAAATTGAGTCTTACAATTCGAAGCGAAATTGAGAATAATTCGTAAAAAGTTGCGGTGGTACAGTCGGCATCAAAAGTAGCAGGCCACTTGTTTACTCTGCCGCATAACACATTTTCAATCTCGCATGGCGTACGTGGCTGTAAAACAATAAGGTAAAAAAATGTGCAGCTATTTTTGATGCTGACGGTACTAAGGTAACAACCATGAAGCAAGAAATTATCGTCGAAATGAATTCCCATGAGAGTTTACAAAGTATCCACGAGAATTCTTGAAATTTTAACGAAGCTATAATTCTTTAAGGCTAGAGACTTCGCGGGTGAAATTCCGAAATGTTATTAAAATCAACAGGATTTTTTTAAGGTAGTTAGGAATTCCCGAAACACACATCGTGGCCTTCATTCCCGTAAATAATCTGGCTCTAGACTACGCGATTGAAATGTTTCTTTCTATCTCAAAAAATAATAAAAAACAACAGAGTGCATTGTGTGCATGCTGTGGGTCAGTTTAATCCGAGGCGATGCGACGACATCGATGTCAAATGAGTAGGTACTCTAGTCTCAAAAATGATATTTGTCGCATCGCGTTTCGGTATCTGCTGACCCTAGGTATATAAATTTACTTTTTGTGTCATCATCATCATCAGCCCGAAGACGTCCACTGCTGGACAAAGGCCTCCCCCTTAGAACGCCACAATGAACGACAACTCGCCACTTGCATCCACCGGTTTCCCGCTACTCTCACGATGTCGTCAGTCCACCTGGTGGGAACCCTGCCAACGCTTCGTCTTCCGGTCTTCCGCTTCGCTTCGACTTTTGTGTGCTTTTAATGAATTTTAACGTACCTGGGTGAGCAAGCGCTGTAACACGCTATTTTCCAGGAATAAGACCAAGCTAGATGGAGCTAGGACTGACGATATCGTGAGAATTGCGGCCATACAATAAAAGTGGCGAGTTGTCGTTCATTGTGGCGTTATAGGGGTGAGGCCTTTGTTAAGCAGTGGATGTCTTCGGGCTGATGATGATGAGACAAAAATCTCCCTATAGCCGTTTATCAGATCCCCAGAATATAATATAAACAAGAATTGCACATTTCAAGGTATCGTCAACCTTGAATACTGCGTTCTTCTATTTGATATGAATTAAATTGATTAAACCCTGTTATAGTCCAGGGACTCACATACCGATTAAATTCCAAGTTAATACGTACTTAATAAATGTACTTAATACTTAATTCAAACAGAATTCATAAATTGCAAAGTTTAGTCCTTTTAAATACCTACATAATTTTAGAACTATCTAAGCGAACGCTTTATACATTTTAAATGTTAAGACCGACATACTAGAAAATAATAATTTATTAGTCTTAAAAAGTTTCAAAACTTTGAAATTTCGTCTCAAATGTAAATTGAATTGTCCTAAACTTTGGGATAAATTTCATTCATGTCTAAAGCAAAATAAACTATTACTTCTTAAGAATAATTAATGATTTTATTCATGATGTTCCAGTCTTCTCGATATTTTACACGGTATGAAAAAAAACTCGTTGTAATGTCAAGCTCGGTTTGGTAGTCACAAAGTTTATGGAACTGCCAAGCTTGTACCAGGTTTAAGCACGAGATCTAAAATTCATTCTTTCTAGCAAGCGAACTTTAATAAATACAGAGCTTACACATCCTACCGCGCATCAGTCAGTCCCCCCCCCGCAATACTCGTACCTTTATTTTCCACTTTGCGCATTAACGGTCATCGCCATACTTAGGTACGGGCTGCGGGATGTAATCGTTAGAGAAATCACCAGGGGTCAGACAAAAAGTGCCGATGACGTCAAACCACTTATAGGTGATTTCAAATAGTATTTTTGATTTTTATAAACAATTATCACTTATCATTTATTATGTAGTATTAAACGATATGGAATTTATTTTACTCACTGAATTCCATTGATTTATTTACTATTAGTTTGTTACTTCATTAATGCTACTTTGTTACTACATGTAACACGGAAGTTTAAATAAAAACATCATCTTGTGTGCAAGATTACGTCATTTTTACGTCATCCGCACTTTTAGTCTGACCTCTGGAAATCACTAAGGCACAGTGTCCAGCTATTGCAAACTTTTATTTCATATTGGAAACGACTAAACCATCCTTGAGCAAATAAGTAACGCGAGCTTTACGTTGTTGTCTGAGCCCGAAAAATAAACGTATGACTCTTTAGCCATATCGGCGCCTCGTGCTTTTTTAGCATATGTCATTTCTATTCCTCTAGCTTTGTGGTTACGAGTGAACACGGCAACTTAGCAGGGTAATTGCAAGCAATCGTGCTGAGTGTTGTCACCATTAAGATGTGGGTCACTTTGATGGAAGTCATTTACTTACTTAAGAACTAATAGTTTCTAGCTTTAACTTCACCTAGTGGATAGTAGAAGTTTTCAGATGTCTGAGTAAATGTCTGGGTCGCCTAAATAATTACCATGAAAGTCAGTTTTTTTTTCACTGCATTCAGACAATGAGGGCTATCGTTTTTTGTCTCACTAGATGGCGGACTGTTGCGTGAGGTTTTTAAGTATGGCTTTCAAAGTCTGTTATTACGGTCGTCAAAACAAAGTTTAGATTGAAATAATATTTAATACATCTTAAAACCGTACCATAAAAATATCGAGCATGCCACAGTGTTGCATAGTCCCCTTTTTGTTCGGAAAAAAGGGAGGAAAAAGGTTTCAGAAAGACAAAACTGTCTCAAAACACAGATGTTCATTGCCCCGGAACGCATATTTGCCATAATTAATTTCAGATATTGCAAAATATTCACAAAATTATTCTAATTATAAATAAACCCGCGTAGCTCACCCAAAAACTATGAGATTTGACATTTCGGAGACCTCACGCTACACTAGCGCCCCTAGCATCGAATTCATACGCGATAGCCCTCATTAGAGACAGACGCTGTCAAAATAAGAACCGAAAATTTTGTACAAGGCGTTTCAAAATTAATCAGGAAAATGAACTGAACATTTACGCGAGTACTAGATGGTACGAAATGAATGAGGAAAATTTTCAACAATTGGTTGGGTGAATTTGATTGAACAGCGCTGTGTGGCTGTATACATATTTTATACCTACAATCTTTTAATTGTGGTTAACAAATGTTCTCATACATTGATCGATGTTTAAAGTGTACAGATGACAGTCATGGCAGATATTAATCCAATATGACTGTACGACGGTCGGGCTGTACGACGGTCGGTACTGGCTGAAAATTAGCGCTGGGGTGTTGTGTTATATTATAAATGCTTCAACATTATGCTGAACCAGTGTCCGCTTCATAACCGCATACACACACATCGTGTTGTCTATATTAATGAGTCTTGTGTTTTTGTGAATAAATGTATTTTCTTTCATTCTTTCTATTAATACAATGTGAAATAAAATACAACGTGAAACCACTGCAATGTGCTTTTAAAACCATTCCATTATTGGCGTGTGATGCGCGGCACGGGCGTAATATCAAAGGTAACGGTCCGGGAAGCTTAACTGCGTTGAACGTAACGCAGGGCATTTATTGGTTGACTTACTTTTTATTTCCTAAAAGAAGTTGTGCCACTTTTCTAGTTCATATTTTCTACAGAATGTACGAGTAGACTGCAACCAACTTAATGAGAACTCGAAGATCGTGTCGTGCGGTCCCTTTGACACTTATACTATTTAATACGAGAGCGAGAGGGACGGTACGATACGAACTTCGCGTTTCGAGTTTCATAGTAGTCCTGCTGCTAGCGTAGCGTCACACGGGTAGACAAAAACATATATTATAATGTAGATAATTATTTCAACATTTTATTAACCGTGAACCATTTACAACTGTTTAATGCAACCTTTCTCAATAAGCAGAAATCCTTTATCCAATATTGAAGGGTTTATTGAAACTTCAAAGCAGTTTAGCATAACACTTTGAGCTATAACTATTAGTTTAAATATTTTGCCTCACTAAGCAAGCTAAAATTTTGCTTATAGATGGTAATAAAATGCCTGTATAACTGTCTGTGTTTAAAATAAAAGCTGTAGGTACAGTTCCATACAAATTGGCCTTTTATTTTTACACATAGGTATATATCCCACTAATATAATGCGAAAGTTTGTAAGTCTATTTGTTTGTTTGTTTGAATGTTTGTTCATCACGTCTAAACCGCTGAACCGATTTAGATGAAATTCGGTATACAGATAGTTTTGAGTCCCGGGAAGGACATAGGATATAATGTTTTAAACTTTCGTGATTTTCACTCATAGTCAAAATATCACAATATGATGGGATGACAAATAAAAATGACCAAGTGCGGGTAGTTCGAGATACGAGTGCCGGTACTTTTTGTGATCAAGTGCGGGTAGTTCGAAGGACTCGCGCTGCTGGGCAGACTTGATATCCAACACTTCAGTCTACTCGTGACCACGGCCACTGTAATGTGGATGAAACGTCGAGGTAAATATTACTCGTGTGTTTTAGCGTGATAAGTCCCGTTCGTGGTATTTTGGCTAGTACATAGGATAGTTTTTATCCCGGAAAATTGCATAGTTAACGCGGGAAATGATAACCGAATTCGACGCGGACGAAGTCGCGGGTAACGCGGCGGCTAGTAAAAAAATAACATGTATTTTGAATATGGAACTACCTACTGTCATACCAATCAATTTTGATAAACGATTCTAGGTACGTCAGTAAGAAGTCAGTAAGACAATATTTGATAAGCAGGTAACGTTTTTAATAGGTACGTCCGACAGCTACTTGGTCCGTACTAAATCTTTGTCATTTACCCTTCCAACAATGTGTACTTTATGCCACTATTTGCCACGGTGAATCTAAGCTTCTTGGGGGTATAAAGGAAAATGACCACGGACAATATGTAGTTTATGTCCCGGTGTTGTTCCGCTTGGGAAATAACTGTTGGGGTAAACCCGTCGCCTACCCTGAACCTTTATTCGAAACTATCCCGGTCATATGGCAAGACCATAATTCCAACGCGTTCTGGTATGGGAAATTTAGTGCGACTTGAGTTACACTGTAGCGTCGTAAGCTGTAGTTTTATAAGTGACCAATCTACTACAGCAATGTAATAAATACTACTTGCACATTAAATTATTGCATCGTTTCAATAATGCTGAACAATGAGATACGAGTTCTACTTGCGCAACTTTCAAATATCACTCGGATCATGTAATTATACTATGTCATTGCACAATCTGTTTCTTCTCTTTCTAACTATGCCCGTGTGAAAGGGACACAGCGTATAATTTAGTCGTAGATACTTGCGGGAGTTTCCGGGTAGTTCTATGTTGACACTAAAACGACCAATATAACGCTGCTTCAACCGTACATGAACTTTAGTTAGTTCTATATAAATGTCCTGATAAACTTTGTAAGCTACCGCTACAAACTTTGCCAATGGTTAGTTTGGGCTGAATTACGTGATTATCTTTATTAGGGTAAAGGTATTAGAAATGGTTTATTTAAATGTTGCATTATCATCTGTGTAGGGTTAGAATTTAGCTTTACAAGCTATTGTGTAGGTATTAATATGCCTACCATGTTTATGCCAACAAATACAATGATTAAACGTGGTTTTAAATAAATTTGCTTTGTTTGACGATTGTCGAGGCTGGTGGCTAGGGACCCTGACATGAAGCTAAAATTTACGGATTCAAATGTCGTGAGGAACAAAAATATTATGGTAAATTTTGTTAAAAAACGTATGATTATGGTTGTTTAGTCTCGCGTTAAACACTACTTTTCACTTTGAATGCGAGGAAAGAAACAATGTTCTGTTCAAAATTAAAATATTACTTTTTAAAAACGTACGCTCCACTAATGGACAGGCGATCTGTTTAAAATTCGAAAAGCAAAAAAAAAATTCGTGGTTTTTTCTTTTCTTTTATTTTGTATGAAGTGACCCTTTAAATGCTTGCATAGTTAGCCAACAGTTTCAAAATTGATAAACTATTTTAAAACTATTTGGACTATGCGTAATAAAATGAATTAATCGTTAATATAATTGAATAGATTCATATTCGTAATCATTAATTGTGTTTCACAAAATTAAATCGTGTTTTTTTTAAATATTTTTGCACAGTTGTCATTTTGAGGTTATTTCCAAGCCCTAAAAATCCTCCGTTCACAAACACCGTGTTGGCTATTTAGGGATTTCCAACGTAAATTAAAAAAAAACTTTAATTCCTAGAGAAAAAAAGGAGCTTTAGTGCTGATATACAGAGACTAAAGAAACATTTTAAGAGCATGAGAAGTGAAAATAAAATAATTATTATTATTATAGAGAAACATCACATTCCCTTACGAAAAGGAATGGTGAAGGAAGGAAGCGGCACGTAACATCCTGTAGCATACCATCTGATGGTTGGGAAGAGCTCGTGGATCGTTGATCTAACTGGCACAGCATAGTCATCTGAGCATTTCGAAATAGTTCGTCTTGAAGATATTTGCGCCATGCACCAGTTAAGGAAAGCTAAACCCAAACCTGTGCACACGTACACATAAACTCTTCAGGATAGCTGTTCTGTGCGCTTTGTGAGCGCATAAGTTCAGGTTCGAGAGTCATATCGGGTCCCCCAAGTCCCTCACACAAGCAACCAATCTCGTTCGTTGAAGGGTTTGCCGTTGACAGATACGTGGAGGACATCATCATTATATTGGCCGCCGATTGCTTACCTTAAAAATCTCTATATACACCTGTGTTTTCTGTACTGCTTACTATGTGTTGGTGTTCAGTAAAGAGTTGCATATTATATTGTATCATTATCATCGAATTGTATGTAATATCTTGGTATTCAAATAAACACTTTCATAATTTCATTTGTGACAGTGCTTTAACTGATGCTACTTTTTTAGGGTTCCGGAGCCATAATTGGTCTTTATTATTGCGTTTTATACTTTTCTCAAAAATGACCGTAAAGTTGACATTATTCTTTACATATCAGAAGTGAAGTGCATAGTTTATGGTCAGCGAAAAATTAAAAGTTAAAACGATTGCAGGCGCGCTAGCTCGACAATAATGATTTAGCGCGCCTGCAATCAGTCACATTTTTTTTAAAGTTAAAAAGGCATGGCAATATTGCACAAGTCATATACATACAGCCAAGTCTAATGGCGGTATCAGATATTTTGTTGGAACTCCGGACTTTTTCTATTGGGTCTGAAATAGCTTGTGGTGTTTTTCGTGGAAAAATACACCTCCAGTTTATTTTTAATGAAAAAAGGCGGGAAAGCATAAGAACAATATTGGAAAAAATAAATTTTACAATATATTTTGAGAAAAAGTTTATTCTATTTCAGAATTATTCACCATTTTTGAGAAAAGCTTTATATTAGTCTCGGCTGAATAGCAATTGCTGCTTCGTATTAGTTAAACGGACTCGCAGCTCGTCCGTTAATACTCATACTCAACCAGCAATTGCCTACTTCCAGGCCACGACAATAATCTACTTTATTATTGGGAACTAATAACCTGTGGCAACTTTGTTGGTCAATGTTTGATGTCATTGCTTACAATGTAAGTTTTACTGTACCGTTTGTGTCCATACATAAATAAATAAGTTCAAAAACGAAACCCTTATAGTTTCGCCATGTCTGTCTGTCCGTCCGCGGCTTTGCTCAGGGACTATCAATGCTGGAAAGCTGTAATTTTGCACGGATATGTATATGTAAACTATGCCGACAAAATGGTACAAAAAAAAAATAAAAAAAATTTTTTTAGTGTACCTCCCATAGACGTAAAGTGGGGGTGTTTTTTTTTGCATCCAACCCTATAGTGTGGGGTATCGTTGGATAGATCTTTTAAAACCATTAACCAACCATCTGGGGTTTGCCAAGACAATTTTTCGATTCAGTGATTTGTTTGCGAAATATTCAACTTTAAAGTGCAAATTTTCATTAAAATCGAGCGTCCCCAACCCCCCCCCCTCGAATCTCCCTTTAAAATGTAAACTGGTAGGTGAAAAAATTTGAAAAAATTCAGGATGGTAGTAAGTATATCAAACTTTCAAGGAAAACTATAACGGCTAAGTTTGCTTGAGAATTATTAGTAGTTTAAGATTACATAGCAGCCTAAGGTATAAAATATACCTAAACTATGGTAGATTTCGTATAAAATACGAAATCCTTGGAAAAATATTACTTAATTTTTTCGTAATGGCTACGGAACCCTATTTCGGGCGTGTTCAACACGCTCTTGGCCGGTTTTATTTATTGAATTTAATTTTACAAACAAAATTATATAGATTTCTGTTACGATGGCTGCCGTATCTTTTTTTTTTTTTTTTTATTTATTTATTTAATCAAACGGCACATGCTAATAAACTAAATTTTGGTATCGCCAAACTGTTACCAGTTTGTTGGCGATGAGCGCTCAATACATTTTGCTTTGTCATATCCTAAAGATCCTGGGGGATTCAATTATTGTTACATACCTACTAGGTCAGCTGAAATGACTCAAGCAATAATATGGAATGTTCATAGCTTCATGAGTAGCTGTGTCTAGGGAATAAAGATCTTTATACAGTCACCAGCATTAATATCTGCCACAGCGGAGCGTGCAAAAATATTTGACACATTCCTTCTGGCCCTAGAAGTAGAGTCGTATCAGATATTTATGCACGCTTGTTGTGTCAGATATTGGTGCTGGTGACTGTACCTAACGTAAACTTTCGTGATTTTCACTCATAGTCAAAATAGTCATAGTCTATGTAATGAAAGGGGTTCCCTTTATCTTACATAATATCGATTCTCCGAAATACACTTCGCATAACCGGTATCACATATATTTTTTTAGCCGAATGATAATTTTGCATAATCATTACTTTGCATAATTATCAGTTCGAATAATAGTAATTTCTCAGAATATTAAATGGCAGAACACTGTTATCGGCGAATATACTTCTGTAGAATATTAAATAGCAGAACAATAGTATCGCCGATTTTTATATGGCATAATGGCATAGAGAAATACTAGTTTGGATAATACAATAGTATTTTCACGGAATTTTAAATAGTGCTGACCTTAACATGGCATAATGACACGGTTAATGGAACGAACAGCTACCATAAATTAAGGTCAGCAAAGTAACAGTGCTGTGAAAGCAGCAGGCGTAGCACCAGAACAGCACAGCAGCTACATAAGTAGGTTGGGTTAGGTTAGAACTGCGGCCACAACAACGCGCGAGCCGAGCGAGCGAAACGAGCGAAGGGTTAGGCTAAATAATAATAAAATTTTATTCTGCTTTTATCATTATGAAAACTAAATATTATGAGATATATCTTTCTGCGTAATAACTGTTCGGACATATAAATATTATTCTCATCGATATTATGCCATGTTAATATTCTGCTTTCCAAAATTATGAGAAATGATACTATGCGAAAAAATATATACAAAAAGTAATCGTGTGTTGTGGTGGTATGATGATTCTGCTCAAGGTTGTTATGTGAAACGAAATTATGTCATTCGATTTTCTGCAACATATAAGTGAACCGTAATAAGGAACTTTGTCTTCAATTTCAAGGAATAAGATTTCTTAATAAAAATTTGGTGTGTACATTAATGTAAAAAAATGCCTGACTGCTGTTACACTTGTGTGCGTACAACTGCATACACACATGAAGAGACACGAAGAGACAGTTTAACGGGCCTCAATTTGCAGGAATTTGTCTTCTGCAAAAGGCTTTAAAATTTAATGCAGCTATAATGTGTTGTTTTTCATTAGCATCCCGTGGAGTGGTTTAAAAGTGGTTCGGTAGGTATTCTAGAGGAATAAAAGACAACCTTTACGCCGTGAGTGAAAGAAGAGTAAAAGATGAGGTGGCGCTACGGGGTCTCGCCGTTTTGCTACCTAAATAGTTTTTAATTCCTAGTCAAAATACCATAAACGGGACTTATCACGCTATAGTCCCTTTTATGGTATTTTGACTATGAGTGAGAATCACGAAAGTTTGAAACGTTATAGTTTTCAATTGTTTTGCCTTTTTACTCGCATTAAATTATTTTCTGGGTCATGTTGTCCGATAATGGTTTTATAATAATTCTAAAATTATTAAAGAAGACCATGTGGGCGAGCGGTAAAAATTTAGGCAACCAGGTGGGTATCGAGTTCTTACGGGCCCACACATCTGTTAGCTTTCCTTCCCACGAAATCCCTTCTAACCACATCCTATTATAATTTTTATCTGAATCGTGTGTACACACCGTTATTTTATTACACGTTTCCTGTACACCTGTTTTTTTTGCTTTAAATTAATTATGGTATCGTAGACATGATTTACTGTAGGTATCGATAAAAGCATTAGAGTCAACACGTTCAAGAAGTATCTACACTCGCGAGCAAAATATCGGCCACTTTTTATAAAATATTGAAAGGAAAGTTACCCGTTATTTTTGCTAGTCTGCGTATGAGCCTGTGGCGCTGAAATACTGTACAAACAATGAACTTGTACACTTGGGATATTACTTTAGTTGATTTATAATGTCCTCTTTTTACACAATATCTTCGGAAAGAAGCAGGATGTATAAAAAATATTTCTTTTCAACTACTTACATATATAGTAGGCTGATGGCAACAGTTCTAGACAAGAACCTATAATGGCATATTTTTTTCGTTAAGCCTATTTTTAAGAAACGGACCCTGTTTTTTTTAAACTAATAAAACTCATGTTCAGACTATTGACGATCATATAACTTGTAAAGTTCGTGAATGGTGAGCTAGGAGGCAAAGCATCCTTGATGTCCATTACTGGGTACTACACTGCGTTTAACATGTCCATTATTGGTGCCATACACAGAGCCACTTCCTATCACATCCCCCATCACCACCGAGCCACCTATAGCTTATGGAATGGATTTGATTAAAAAATAGCAGCACTCTTACGAATATTTAATCTGTTAGTGCCAACTGAGCAATGACGGATTGGATGTTACGATACTACTTCCCACGCCACTGGCTCTGGCTTAAATCACGGTAGTTGTATTGTAGATTGTTTTTAGCGTTCCGTACCACAGAATGGTTAATTGCCTTGCAATCGACGTAAAAATTTGAGTGTATAATATTCAAACAATTTCTATAAAAAAAATCTCGGTGCTCATTTGGTTTTCGGAAAAAAGCAGGCTTACGATTCTAAAAAGGACTTCAAGGAGAAGTTTAGCTTATAATAAATAAAATAAACATATTTTTTTCAGGGACAAAAATGACTTCTCTAATTATAATAACTAACTAATTTGGGCTCAAGGACCCAAAGAGGGTCTTAGCCTCCGAAACGAGAGCATGCCATCTGTCCCGATCGTGCGCAGCCTCTTGCCAGTCGTCGACTTGGAGACGTCGCAGATCCGCCTGGACACTGTCCTCCCAGCGGTACCTGGGTCACCCAACCTGGCGGCGACCAGCCGGTCGTCCCACGTACGCTCTTTTGGCAGCCCGATCCTCTCCCATTCGTAGTAGGAGGCCGAACCAGCGAAGTCTGTGTGATTTTGTTACGCCGATGATGTTGCAATAGGGTTCAGCCACCAGCTCCTGGATCTCTCTGTTTTTACGGGTCCTCCACGTGCCGTCGTCTCTCTTGACAGGTCCCAGGATCTTACGCAAGACCTTCCTTTCCGCTACAAGGAGTTGATATTCCTCTTTTTGTGTTAGTGTCCAGGCCTCACAGCCATACATAAGGACAGGTCTTACGACAGTTTTATAGATCCTTAACTTTGTATTCTCTAATTATAATAATTTGAGACGAACCTCTGACCTGTACAAATTACACGTGACAATATAATGTATAATATACGTGATAATCCAGCTTCTACCTAGAATTTTCAAAAGTAAAAGAAATAATGTTCAACACGTAAGAAATCTCAGGCAATAGCTTGTGGCGAGAAAATAAAAAAACATTAATATTTATTGCGTGCCTGCGTGAGATTACTTTTCCTAATGAATTGACATAAATATACTGAGAAAACCGAGTGCCCGAATTGTGGGAACAACTCGGGTGGAAATCATCTTTTATCCGAGAACGGTAATATTTACGAAAAACAGGTTTTGCGACAGTTAAGTACATGAAACGTTTGTACCTATATAAGGTGTTAAATAAATATCTGGAAACCTGAGAGTAATTTGTTCAGAATCGAAAAAAATATCGCTTACATTATAAATCAAGTTGCGTTTGTTTTTAATCCCTCTTTTTCTATATCTAATTTATTTAACCAGATTAAGGGGCTGTTTCACCATCCATTGATTATTGTTAACTGACGGTTAAATGTGATGCCGTCTCTATTTGTTTTGTTCGAATAGACGGAGACGGCAGCATATTTAACCGTCAGTTAACACTATTCAATGGATGGTGAAACAGCCCCTAAATGTGTATGGTGTACCTACTATGTAGGTAATTATAGGATTGTTTCATTAAAATTATGGTATGCCCTGACATGGTGGCACTAGAAATAAAATTGTAACACCTGAAACAAGCGTTTACAGCAATAATGTGCGAGTATGTGTTGTGAGCAATATGTTGTTAATTAACCAATAATAAAGCGTTTATTACCCTCGCTTCGCTCCGCTCAGCTGTTTCCACCAGAGATGTGCTGTGCGAGGCGAGGTAAATAAATCGTTTTTATTGGTTAATGAAAAACACATGCCTTCCAACCGCAACACATCCTCGCACGTTATTGGTGGAAACGCTGCTTTAATATGTAAATATGAAATTACAATGAATTAATAGATGAGTAATTAAAAAGATAATTTGTCTCACGCAGTATGCAAAATCACACTTTGCTCACTTTTTATACTATCAAAATCTGCTTGTTTGAGGTGAAAATTATTTATTGTTATTGTAATGGCAACGTAGTGTGTAGTGAAGAGTATTGTAGTGTAATGTATTGTATTTCACTTTTAACTGAATATGATTAATGCTGGAATAAATATCATACTGAATTAGATTATTTCAGTTCCACCGCAGTGCGATAAAAAGTTACGGATGCTGTGAAAGATACCGTGAAAGGTGATCGACCGAGAAAACTCGGTGTTCGTTGTCGTAATTCAAGGAAAATAGTTACATAAATCACCAAATCGCAACGATAACAGAACACAGTGTTTTTCTACTGATAATAATGGCTATTCGTAAGTTCTTTCTGTGCTAAATATCAATTATTCAGAGAATTTACTGGCCCAGATGACGTTGTGATTAGTGGGACGAAAACATCGCATTGTCAAGTGACCTGATATCCCTCCGGCGTCTTACGTCAAAGTCGTAAAAGGTGTCCAGGTAGTAGAATGACCAGGTAGTGCAATGTCAAGATCGTAAAATAACCAGGTGGTAGAATGTCAAGATCGTAAAATATCCAGGTAGTAGAATGTCAAGGTCGTAAAATAACCAGGTAGTAGAATGTCAAGGTCGTAAAATAACAAAGTAGTAGAATGTCAAGTTCGTAAAATAACCAAGTAGTAGAAATCATGACTTAAGACGGCTAAATCAGTTCAAATGCATTGCTTGTTTTACGATTGTAGCATATACGAGTGATTCAGTCCTGGAATAGACTTTTGTGTAAATTGAGATTCCTTGGTAAAACTAATAATAATAAATCAATTTATTTCGGGTAACTTCGCTCCAACAAAATTACCATAGATACTAACATACTTACATGTAATCAATAATATTTAAAACTAATTTGGAGACAAAAAGGGGTCACTTTGAGTCACCGTCCCCGATGTCGCATTTATCTGCGGCATGGTGCCCCGGAACCGCCGAAACACGACGTCTTTCGGCCAGAAGGCTGCACTCGCAATGGTCTCCATCAGCAGTCGCATAATGTTCTACTGATTAGACTTCTTATTTAGTCCGTCAGTTAGGTATGAGAAAATATTGAACACGTATTATTATTTTGTCATTCAAACAAGAACCAACCATATATCGACCAAATTTAAATCTAACTTTCTATATAACATTCTACGTATATACTCTTTGATTATACATACCTCGTACAACGTAGGTACTCTATCAAACGCGTCGCAATGCAACACGTTCATCAAGCAATTACTATCTCACACGTCCACCACATAAATTATAAATTATTCATCTACTAACTTCATACGGATTCCCAGAAGCCTGACATGATATTCATATTGTTGTTTTACGTTTTCTCTTTCAAATATTTACCGTAATCCCTCAGTTCGCTTACAACACGCCATCCATTCATGCGAATTAGTTGTTTCTATTTATGTAGGTATGATTATTATTTATTACAGAGTGCCTTGTTTTAATGTATTTTAAAAAGTACAGTCAGTAAAAAAAGCTTGTATTGAAGATGAAATTTATGATTAGGTTATTTAATTTTTAAAACCTAATTCACCATATAAATTACCGAATATCCACACAAAATTTGTCGAGAATCGCTTGAGAAATGTTTTTTATTTATTTTCCTACTTTAAAAATATAACACAACGAACTTTTATGTTATAAATTCACTGGACGGCATAGCTTCCATGCACATTTCCGCATTCGATGGTCAGACTCAATCGTTGGCGAAAACTGCTACCTGCCTTCTAGTTGCGTCTTTGTGACTACTTGTGACCAGGCTCGAAAAAAAAATCTTTCGCGACTTTCTCCGCACCTGGATTCCATGGGATTTAATGTCTTTTTTAGAGACAAAGACTAGTAAGTTAAGTTGGCACCTCAGCATATTTCTTTGTGCATCTGACGAGGTTAAAAAGTTTGAAGGCTCGATACGATAGATTCTGGTCCCATGCACTCGCGTAAGTTAGGTTGTCATGTTTTTTCTTACATTAGTTTTGCGTCTACCAGCGACTTTTCTAATCATTATGTTCGTATCTGCCGTGTCAAAGTTGAAAGATAGTTGATATAAGTTGAAGGTATTAGGTAATATTAGGAGTCTTGGAATTTAGACTACATAATTAAAACTAAAGGGACTTTTGCTTCATGGTGCTTATTTTGCTGCTTCCAATGCAGAGTAATGCAGAGTGTAAAAATCGTTTTTTCCGCCATTAGCATAGAAATAATGTTCATGAAGCCAAATTTCTCCAGTGGTATTTAATTCCGAGAGCAAATAATCCAATTAAATATAAATTAATTCAGTCCGCTGCTATCGTCAAGCGAAATAAGGAAATGTTTGTTTAAAAGTCGGTTAAACAGAGCTGAGGCATTAGTACGTAATATCGATGTTTGCAGCCTACTTTCATATAAATTACGAGAAAAAGTTTGTTTTGTTTATTCAATAGCACGAACCATTAATGTTTTTATTAAAAAAGTTTTCGTGTATTTGAGGTAACGATTTGTGGTAATCGTAGCAATTTGTTTACTGGGCCTTTATTCCGCATTCGGCATAAATAAAGCGGAGAAACGAGGCCGTGGGACGTTGCTGGCAACTTAAGTTTATTGTGACGTTGGACGATCTGTTAAGAGCCTGGTAACAATGTGTTCTTATCCGCGCCATATTTCTTTGATTTCTGTTAACTTTACCGCATTCAGAGCCTAAACGCGCATATGTGTTTTGCTGACTCACGCAGTGCCTTCTTGATCCAGTAACTTTATGATATATAACTTTCAAGAACTTCGTCAGTGCCTGGACCGTGTGTTCATCTAACGTTACCGTATGAAGCCTATATGATTTTAAGGGCACTGTGTGAAAGTTAAGTAAACGCGTACCTATATATGCGTTTGAGGCATAATGCGAAGCCCTGGCGGAAGTTCAAAAACAAATGGCAGCAGTGAATTCGTTACGGGAAACTTTTTCAGGTCAAATAAAGTCAAATTACTGCAAGGCACTAGTATCATAGCTAGAACTGTTTAATAAACAATCAATGATTACAAAATGTATTACCTAATCAGTAATAATACACGCCTAACATATTTAATAGCTTCCTTAATTATTATGACCTGATGTTTACTTTTAAATTTCGTAGAATGTTGCTCGAGAGCGTACCTGGATTTCATTTATCTCTGCTACTCATTTCGGTGTTTCTTTCTGAATGCTTCGTTCTGACGTGTATTCGTACAATTCCCTTTTATCCTGTCATGTTTTCTATTATTTATGTATATCTTTTTCTTTTTGCAAGACTAATACACAAAACACATTTGTAGGTATACGACTTGAGTCGCACCACGACGCATTTTGATGTATCATGAACATTAGGGTTCAGTAAATTTACAAACCTGAGAAAACTTGACATTAATTTTAATTCTATTACTTATATAATGTATTAGCTCGTATATGCCATGCATTGGTTTATTACGATACTACGGGACGTTAATAAAAGTGTGAACTTAAACAATTTGCTTTTTTTAATCGCCATCTAATCCATACTAATAATTATAAATGTGAAAGTGTGTATGTTTGTGTGTTTTTATATGTTTGTCCATCTTTCACGTCGAAACGGAGCGACGGATTGACGTGATTTTTGGCATAGGGATATTTATGACATAGGCTACTTTTTATCCCGGAAAAATCAGTTCCCGAGGGAACAGCGCGCGATAACAGAATCCCACGCGGGCGAAGCCAGTGTTATAATAAGACTTAACTCAAAGAGATTGAGTTGAAAATTAGTTGGGAGGTCGCCCGATACTGATGAAGATAGTAATGCGAGTGGTCGCTGCGATCGGAGAGATGATCGTGTCGCAACCGTGTCGTTCTTTCTTCCCGTACGTATGTTGAGCGTGTTCTCAACAGGCCGCATGCCGTACAGTAAGGAAGTATAACAGTTTTTGTTTTTAATGATTCACAGTTCATTCACACTCGATATCTTTGTTATGAGATGTAAGCCGTGATTACCATAATAAGCTTCCGATATTTCAAAGCAGCCGCATGCATCATGATCACGGGTAAACATCTCCCTACCTGAATATGAAACATGTCTTATTAATGTTTTAATTCACACACACACACACACACACACACACGCACGCACGCACGCACGCACGCAGGCACGCACGCACGCACGAAACACACACACACACACACACTCACAAACATCACGCCTGTATTCCCAAATGCGGTAGGCAGAGCACACGAAACGTTACCGCTTCGGAGCCAACGGGCACACGGCGCGGAGCGCCACGGCACGGCACGCCGGCACGGGGGCGGGGGTTTCGGGTATGTTTTAATTCATATCTGTTAATTATTACGGTATTTGACAACTCCTGATTTTGCCATGCTTATATATTATTATGTAAATATACACGCAGTGTTTAGCGAAGAGAAAACTTAAATCGGTTGAAAATTGGATTAAAAATATATATTTTTAATAATCTATTCTCAAACGCTTTTCTCTATGCAGCAAGTATTGCGCTACTTGCATGTGACGTCACATGCAAGTATGTCTTTCACCGTCTAATCTTGAATTTCAAACCTTTATAACTTTGTTATTTATAAAGGTAGCTTAAAAATGTTTCTATATATATTCGATAAAAGGCATCGTGAAGTTTTAATTTATAAAATAATATAAAATATAGTCAAATATCGTATTAGTATAATTTGTTTATGTGGTTAACCGATAAATATTATTTTAAACACTAAACTAAACATAGAGTTCAGATAAGAAAACCCTCCTCTGGCTTCATTTTTGCTTTGCTTGACTTCGCAGCCTTTGCTTTATTGACAACTGCAAGCAACCCGGTTATATTAAATTTGTCTAGCCCCAGACCTGTGGTTTTATCGCAGACGCCATCAACAACTGTATATTGCATTTCTTCACTTTTATCTTTCAATAAAATATCCCGTATTCGTCGTACATTTCTTTGAGCATTATTCAATTTTACGTTTCCAGTCAGTCGGCTCGAAAAAGATTTGAAAGAAACAAAAAAATAATCGTCCAAAACGTTGCCCCGGAGAGTCGAAACATCCATCATTCCTTTTGTTACGCTGTGTTGCCGACGAAGGATTTCCTCACGCGCGTGCCTGCACAATAAAGAATAAAAAACCCTTCCCGATTCATATTGAACGCCCATTATGTGCTACTACTACTAGAATGCTAGTGTATTAGCCCGTTAAAGTTGCAATAGGCAAGCCGTATAGTACGGGGAACAGATGGCTGTTGGGACCGAAAAGTTCTCGAATTGTGACTGTGGATCGGCAAGCGCAGCTTAGGACGTCCCACAACGAGATGGACGGATGACCTGTTGAAGCCGCGGTTCACGCAACATTTATTGTCTACCGTGTAGCTCGTCTTTTTGTAAACTTAATGTACTATTTGTGGTGTTTAATAAAGAATATTTTGTATTGTATTACAGGCATTTTATTTTGCCTTGGCACACCGGTATGTCAGTCGAACGTTATAAAAACCGAGCGACACTGCTGTATATCAACTGGCGCAGTACTCATAATGAGGTCGAATGGATAAACAGGGGAGGCTTTTGCCAAATATTTAGTGGGACATTTCTCCAGACTAAATAATAATTAATATTACTCAAGCTCTCCTAAGACGTACATATTTGGAAAATTACAAAAATAAACGGTGAACTGCCCACGATTATAAATCAGGGACGGCCTGTTTAATTTTTGTAATTTTCTAAATAATAATTAATTTAAGTGAGAGAGTGGAGATAGACTTTCAAAGTTGTGCCTTCATTTAAATAATAATACGTACTTATTACCTTTTATGTGCCATTAAACTACAAAAGTGTTAAAAATAAAGTTGTGATGTTAAATACTTGTCATAAAATATCATTTAATAATACTGTAAATCTGTTTAAAAAATATACCTCTTTGAGTTTCTTGCCGGATTCTTCTCAACAGAGGTTTTTCCGAACCGGTGGTAGATTTTTTTTTGACATTCATAAGTGCTTGTTTTAGCCTAAATTGAATTAAGATATTTTTGACTTTGACTTTGAAACATTCAATTGGTTAAAACTTACGCATTCATAATATTAGTGGGATAAACGAAAGAAAGACTAATGTAAAGTGATAAAACGACAGGTTTTATGGCCAGGGTTATAAATTTACTTGAAATTTTATAACCTTTGCCCTGCGATAAGATAATGCGTTCGGTACGTGGAATAAATTCCCGTTGAATTTCGATATTAACGTCTACTTATTGAGTAACTATTCCTCGCCTCTAGTTTCAAGCTAAAATGGAATTTCCATGTTAAGCAGTTGACGTGACAACACAGAGCAAGTTATCTTGTTATGTCGAAAGCACTGTACATACATAATCAAATGATATATTATAATTTGAATCTTGGGGTGATTTCAGAAATCACTTCTCTGCAAAAATTTGTTAAAACTCAAAATATATAGTACATTGTGTCTAATAAGGACATACGAACAAGAGTCTATTGGAAGCCGGAAGTCGAAGACAGAGAGCTTGAAGGAGTCGATATTTGCAGTTCCAATATCGCCCGTGTGACATACAATGTTTTACACCACGTTTGTGTGTAAATATACAAAATAATATTTTTACAAAAATGCAAAACATAAAGGCGCATACCTACAACCAGCGCATAAAGTTAGATAAGTTGAAAAAAATTCAATCTTTTTGTAAAAATACTACCTAAATAGTTACTAATATTTAAGTAAATAACGATACATTTTTTAAGTAAAAATATTTTTTAACCTCCTCTCTTCTACCCTAACAAGACCATAGATTGATTTTCTGACGAATTTAACGAATACACTTTATATTCGCGAACTGTGTTCGCAAGCTGGAACCTAAACTTAGATAAAGGCAGGTTATGTTCTAAAGCAATGTGTTAGGCGTTAGGTTCGAGCCGCGGTGTAACTAAGCGTACGCAAGCCACGCGTTTGATCTACGACGCCTGGAATAGAAGGTATAAACGCATGAATGCGTCCGCTTGTCAATTCCTTGCGCCTCGGTGCGTACAGCAGGGCTACTACAAAACTCGAAATTCGAAGTTCGTATCGTACCGTCCCTCTCACTCTCGTACAAAAACAGTAAGTGTCAGAGGGACCGCATGACACAAACTTCGAGTTTCGAGTTTCGTAGTAGCCCTGCAGACCAAATTTCGGTAACGCGTAGTTTCATGAAGGATTAATATTCACATTTTGATGTTACAGCAGGGCTACTACGAAACTCGAAACTCGAAGTTCGTGTCGTGCGGTCCCTCTCGCTCTCGTATTAAATAGTGTAAGTGTCAGAGGGACCGCACGACACGAACTTCGAGTTTCAAGTTTCGTAGTAGCCCAGCAGAGGTCACTTTTTATACGGGGACGTATCTGAATATTGAAAATTAATATATCTAAAGTTAAAAAGTCGACGGGCAAAACATCGGAAGTAGGTTAGGTTAGGTTCGATATTTTGCCCGTCGATATTTTAACCAATCGATATTTCAATTTTCGATATTCAGATACGTGCCCTTTTATAGTTACACGGTGTTACAAAAAAGTATCCGTAAAGGTCTTTACCCACTACACCACGACCGACCGTAATAGAAATGTAACAGGGGGGCTACTCCGAAATTCGAAAATCGAAGTTCGTATCGTACCGTCCCACTGATGCTTATAATTATTTAATACGAGAGAGAGCGGGACGGCACGATACGAACTTCGTACCGTTCGTCCCTCTCTCTCTCGTACTAACTAAATAGTATTAGTGTCAGAGAGACCGAACGACACATATACACCATTTAGTTAGTACGAGGGAGAGAGGGACGGTACGATACGAACTTCGATTTTCAAACTTCGGAGTAGGCCTTCAGGCACGGAATGTAAACGACATGGAACTACAGATATCAACGACGGTCATGCCTACGAGTATAAGAAGTGTATCGCCACCGTTTTTGACTTTCCTTGCATGGCACGCGACGGCGACGGTTGGTTAAGAAACGTGCTACGTTGTGGGCATAGCCTCATACTAATCAATACAAAGAATATATTTTTGCCTGACATGTTCCTAATATTACGGCCATGGTACGATACCGTGTAGTGAGTTGGTAGATACCTTAAAAGCGGAAAAGCCACGTCAATAAGCTAAGCTAAAAAACTCTAAGCGAAACGAACGACGCCAATATAGGTACCCGATTAAAGAGACATGACATTGACATCCCTAATCTTATTAAAAGATTCCGGCAATTAGTCAAAAAGAGAGTCGCTGGATTTTTATTTCCAACAGTCAAGGGCTCTCGTTGATAACATTTTAATCGAATAATGAAGTGTCTTATTGTTCCTAAAACAGATTGCCATGTAGCAGAATCATAAAAAAAGCGGAAAATGTCCCTTAAAAAGAGTCCGTTTACAATATTTGAAAGCCGTAGTATCACTGTATGACTTATGGCTACTTTTTTGAACGTGAAACTACTATGGCTACTTGCTGGAAACACATAAATCTCGAGATAGCGTTAAGCTCAGTTTAGTAGCGTCAAATTGTATGGAACTGTCGAGCTTAAGCCAGCTTTAACTACTAAATCTAGATTATTTTTTCCTGCAAGACGGCCTTAGTGCCAAAAAAATGTACTTTTTTTTCATTCATGTGCACACTAAATCAGTAAAATTAAAGAATAAACTATCCAGAATGTGTATGTACATTTTAACCTAATAGCCGAGGAACGAGAAAGAGTCTTAAAATAGGTATTACCCCTCTCTTAAATGACGTTTGCTAACTCCAGTAGTGTGATATGACAGCTTACTAGGGTTGACAATATTTTTCGCTTTAATAATTTACTACTTTTACGGGTTATTTTATAACAAGTTTTACCTATTAGCTTCTATCTAGTGTAAATATCCATCTACGTATCTTTGAATATAACAGAATTTCTCTATCTGATTTTCATTCACTTCTTATTGTTGTATTGGTGTCAACATGGCAATTATGGGAAGTTTTGATGACAGGACAATACTATGATCATTGAGCAGATCAGAGGCCGTATTGCCGAATTGCCTAACGTTTCTGACGCTCGCGATCGCAATCAAATGACAGTTTTAATATACGAAATCTGTCATTTCATTGCAATCGGTAGCGTCAGAAACGTTAGGCAATACGGCCTCTGATCATAAAGTCGACAGCTAGACACTCCTAGACGGAACGACTTAATATGGCCATGTTTGGGCTAGTTAGAATAATCCTAGGGTACTCCAAAGTCAAATAGGGAATTTGCAGTCAAAGATTGCCATAATACACCTACTGCGCTTCTTTTTCACCAATATTTTATGGCAAACAGCATTTAAAAATGACTCCATGTATCATATCTTAATGTTTTAGTATCCCATTAGAATAGGCTTTCCCCGGATATTATGTCTTCCCTGCTGCTGTTAAATGACCCGGGAACACCTGAATCTCTTTTTCCGACCAAATTCTAGATACACGCGTGACAGCCGTTGAAATAATGGCCCTGGTAATTATCAGAACATTACTTTCAAATGAGTTATTTCGCCGTTAGTTGAAATGGAATGTTATCGGAAGGTTAGGTCATGATATATAACAATTGACAATATACGTCGTTACTGATCTAATGAATAATGTTTTTCTATTTATCTCGCTTTCTCAAGCATCATTCTTAGCATCATTAAGCTTCAGTAAGTTAGTTGAGAGAGCAAGATAAATACGAACTTTTCCGACCAAAGACGATGACTAAACATTATTTATTACATCTGTACGACAGCAACCTAGTGGCTTTGGGCTTAAAACCACTAAATTTCATAATACCTTATTCACTAATACCCCTAATTTTCAAATTACCATGGGCCTAATACCTAAAATGCCAAATTGTCTCTTGTATTGTATCGTGTAATTAACGAAATTCATTATGACTTTGATTTAAAATGTCATATACTCTAAATACCTGCACAATTCATTCAAACACCGAACGACAGAAATGACAGGCAAAATGCCTAATTTTATTTTCACGGGTGGATTTTGAGAAATTTGATGTTGATGATTGAATTTTAGGATAGTTCCTGTTCAACGTTCAAATTTAGTTAGTTTAACTTTTGGTTTTTGCCATGAAAGTGATTTTGAAGTTTAGGTATTATGAGACTAAGGTGTTTTGAAATTCAGCCATATTAAGATTCCGGTGTTATAAGAAAACAAAGTTAGGCTTTCTGCAATTTAGGTATTTTGAGACCAAGAAGTTTTGAGATCTGGGAATATTGATAAAAAGGTAAAATGCAATTTAGAGTTGCATTAGGTACCTACCTAATGACAATGTTTGCAGTTTCATTTTAGCTTTTTCGCGCGGTTTCGCACTCGTCAAAATGAGGGTTTTTGTGACAGGTTAGTTGGCGCTCGTATCGTGAGATCCGTTCGACAACTTTGAAGCGTCTTTTTTGTGACTGGTTAAGAGAAGTTTCCCTGCTGGCCGCGCGGCCGCGTTAGGTAAGTATTCGTTTGGGATATTGCTGTCTTTATCGCTCGTGACATAAGCGCTCGCAGCCGTCCCCCCCATGGCTTCCGCAACGACGTCCGTAATTTATATCGAGATAGCTGTAGGCTTTTCAAGATTTGGGCGGTTGAATTTTGGTTTTCGTTGTCCTCATATTATACGAAAAGTATAGCACAGAAATCAATGATATTTTACAATCAAGATATTCATTATATTTTCTATGCCTGCGGTTTTTAGATTTTTGTAAAAATGCTTTATTAGTCTGTAATTCTCGTGCAAAGTTGACATCTTTTTCTTGTCGACTTTTGAGCTCCTGTAATTCTCATATTACACATTTATATGAAAATCTGAAAAACCACAGGCATAGATAATTACGTCTAGTCCATACTTACAAAATTTCATTTAAGCCTCCTTGCAAAAAAATAGGGCACCTATGGTTTTTCAGATTATAAGGCATTGAAGCTTAGAAAGTAAGCTTTAATTTTTTTTTTGCAAGGGGGTTTATTTCTGTTGCCTAGTTTTCAAATGAGACCGGGACTACGTTTGTATGGAGAATGGAACGAAGAGACTTCTCTTAAGTAACTAAATGAACCAATCGCAAACAAGACTTTAACGTCAAACGGACCTCTTGATACTACACAATAGCGATATTTCGAATGTTTAGAAACCCTCATTAGGTTTGGCAGTTAAATTGAAATTTTATTAGGAAGGCACTGCTATCCTAGGAAACCTGCGCTTTAGCCATTTTGGACAGCTAATATAATATAGTACATTTAATGTCATGCTAATAGAGATTTTCACGTGTCATCAGCCTGCAGACCTATTGCTGAACAAACGTTTTCGTTCATTGTGGCGTTCTAAGGGGGAGGCCTCCCAATAAACGACAACTCCCCACTTGCATTGACCTGTTGCCCACAACTCTCGCTATCCAGTCCACCGAGAGGCCTGCCATTGCATAAAGCGAGAGTTACGGGAAACCTGTGGTGTGGCGAGTTATCGTTCATTGTGGCACCAAAGGTATCGCAGATGCGTTGCCAACCTAGAGGCCTAAGATGGGATACCTCAAGTGCCAGTAATTTCACCGGCTGTCTTACTCTCCACGCGGAAACATAACAGTGCAAGCAGTGCTGCTTTACGGGAGGATTAGCAAGCAAGATGGTGGTAGCAATCCGGGCGGATTAAGTATTTTATTTGTAATTATATTATTATGAAAAAAATATTTTCTGCCAAGTTTCTTGCGGCGCATTCTTCTTGTCATTGATGGTCTTTCCGAAAGAGTTGGTAGTTTAAAAACCGGCCAAGAGCGTATCGGACACAATAGGGTTCCGTAGCCATTACGAAAAAAATAAGTGATATTTTTCTAAGGATTTCGTATTTTATACGGAATCTTCCAAGTTTAGGTATATTTTATACCTTAGGCAAACTTAGCCGTTATAGTTTTCTTTGTAAGTTTAATATACTTACTACCATTGTGATTTTTTTTTAATTTTTCCACCCACCGGTTTAAATTTTAGAGGGGCGGGAACTTCCTATTTTAATGAAAATTTGCACTTTAAAGTTGAATATTTTACAAACAAATCACTGAATCGAAAAATCGTTTTAGCAAACCTTTAATGGTTTTAAAATACCTATTCAACAATACCCCACACTAAAGGGTTGGATGAGAAAAAAAAACACCCCCACTTTACGTCTATGGGAGGTACCCTAAAAAAAATTGTTTTTGATTTTTTTATTGTACTATTTTGTCGGCATAGTTTATATATATGTCGGCGGCCGATCGTAAAATCCGCCAGATCACGAAATTCCTAGGCATATCGTGAAATGCCGCCATTTCATGAATTGGCTAAGGGACATCCGCCATATCGTTCAAAACTCACCGTTTAGCGATTTGCCTAGTGACGTTTAGGCAGATCATGAAATTCCTAGGCATATCATGAAGCGCCGCCATTTCATGATTTGGCCAGTTTAGGCAGATCTTGAAATTCCTAGGCATATCATGAAACGCCGCCATATCGGTTCTGGCACTTCGCCGGCCGCTGCCGCGGCACGCTCGCTTCGCTCGCTCGGCTCGTGCGTCGTGATCATAATTAATACTAACCACTCCTCGCTTCGCTCGTCGTACCTAAATTTTTCTGTATAAATAAATAACAACTAGTGAATACTTTATTTATCAACAAAATACTAACCTCTAAAATACGGGCAGACGTCCATGGTTTTTCATATTGTGCACAGAATCCGTTTGATTCACATAAAAAGAACGGAGCTGATGTTCAAAAGCTTCTTTTGCACTTCTATTTTGAATTCAATCACTAGTTTCGGTTTAAGGATCATTTTGTTGCGACGCCGACATTTTTCACGCGCTAAACAAACACGACCGGTCAGCTGGTCACGGCCGCCATTGCATACGCAGCGCCACCAGTGGCCAAAAAAGAAACTATTTTACGATGTGCCCGGTATAGAGCTAGGAATATCGACGAATGCGTTGCTCTAATCGATCTGCCGTATTATTTCTCAGGCACATCGTGATATGCCTGGCCAACGTTTAGGCATATCATGAAATGGCGGCGTTTCACGATATGCCTAGGAATTTCGTGATCTGGCGAATTTTACGATCGGCCGCCGACATATATATCCGTGCTAGATTACAGCTTTCTAGCATTGATAGTCCCTGAGCAAAGCCGCGGACGGACAGAAAGACAGACAAAGACATGGCGAAACTATAAGGGTTCCGTTTTTGCCATTTTGGCTCCGGAACCCTAAAAATGACGTGTAAAAGTGCCCATTCCTATTTACTGAATAAATGATTTGAATTTGAATTTGAATTTGAGTCCTGACGCAAATTTGAAAACCTACCCTAATTGCCCTCCAGTATGTCGTTATACGAGTATACGATTAAACAAGATCACTTTGACACGATGTGGTAAATTTATGTACATGAATCAACTACCTTTATATATAGCCCTTTATGAGAATATAACCCGGTCATTTTCCGTGTTAGATTTCAGCGTTCTGCATGGCCACTAAAAATAGAATATTAATTTCAGAATTTCTCCTGTGTTTGAAGTACGCTACGACAAGAAAGTAACTATAGCGGAATCGAATTGGGCAAGATATGCCATAACAATAATATGTAGTATAAGGATGTGTTTGTTGTGAAAATGCCGTGGTGGCCTAGTGGTTTGACCTATTACCTCTCAAGCAGAGGGTCGTGGGTTCAATTCATGTGCGAAATTACATATGAAATTTACCACGAGCTTTGCGGTGAAGGAAAACATCGTGAGGAAACCTGCAAAAACCTGCGAAGCAATTTAATGGTGCGTGTGAAATTCCCAATCAGTACTGGGACCGCGTGGGAACTATGGCGCAAGGCCTCTTGTTCTGAGAGGAGGCTGTGCCCAGCTGTGGGACGTATATAGGCTGGGATGGAATGTGTTTTAGATTTTAATGAGTGTTATAAATTGTGCTTTGTAAGCTATTAATGGGTCTGGGCGGGCCATTTTTGCTGCATGCACTCGGAGAGTGGGCGCCCCAAGATGGTCAACGGCGGCGCGGCAGACCGAGGCGGAGGTGGCGGGACGACTTGGACGCATTCAGGAGCGACTAGCAAGACTTAGCTGCCGTCGGAAGCGGGAAATCCGAGAGCCTTTGCCCAGCAGTGGGATATAGATAATTGCTAAATAAAAAAGCTACAAATTTTCAATTAAGAAAAGTATAAAATAATGACATTGTTGAACACGTATTTGAGTCTCACTCACGTCTAATATTACACGTTATGTTATGATATTGCGTTGAATCTCCGACCCGTGAGCTTAATAACAGCAAAGCTGTGCCCTTGTCTAATATGAATATTTATCAACGCCGGGACCTCGATACGAAACGTTGATTAAAAGGATTAAATATTCCTCAAATTTGTTTTTGCCACATCAATATCTGACTTTATTAGAATAAGAATTCAATTGATTTATGCAACGTTTTATCGTTGGAACAAATTAAAATGTTATGCTATTTTTTTTTAACAAAAAATATTAATGGCTCCTAAGTTCTGAAGTATTTGAAATTGAATTGTTAATTATGATTGGTTTTTTGGAGTCTTTTTGTATTTTTTGTTTTTTTTGGAGTTGAAATAAAAAATACAAAAAGACTCCAAAAAACCAATCATAATTTGATTGCTTAGTAGCGACATCTCTTGTCTGGGTGAGCGGATGGTTCCGAAAGAGTGTGACGTCTCTCGATGAGAGCGGAACATAGATGTCGCTAGTGCTGCTGCATAAGTAGCGTAGTAGAAATAAGCAACCTGAGATATGTATGCATAGGAAAAAATCGTGTCTAGATTCCTGTCCAGCGGTGTGTAGGGGTTATAGCACGCAGCACGGATTGCTGAGGAACTGGGTTCGATTCCCAGCGCAGGTCTCTTTTTCTGGTTTTTCTGTGCATCCATGTCTCAGTTTGTATTTTCCATATGAATTGTTAATGTTCAAAAATATTTTTTAATAAATGGAGAGACGATGTGTATCAGTCTCAAAATCAATATATGCAATTAAAAATTACTTAAGTATATATTTTTCGGCCAAATTTCTAGTGTTATTATCAGATTGGTACCAAAGTAAAGCCCGTATTGGTAGCTTTTTAAACTTTATTTAGGTGTGTGTGCTAAATCGCGCACAACAAAAAGGTTTCTCTCCAGACATATGTCTAGGGTCGCTACATGTAGACTTACTTGCACTATATTCTATTTTTTGTAACATGATTCAAATGACAGATGCCAAACTGATGTAACTAGAGTCCCTCCTACTGTTACGCAAACTATCGATACCTTTGCATGTACCTAGTGCAAAGAGTGACAATAGGAATATTTGTTGGTTTAGAAATTACGCTATCGAACTAAGTCTTTTTTTTTAATTTTAAAATATAATTTATTCAACACCTGGAGTGTCACTTTCCGACTGTGACGAACAATCTTGAAAATTAATAATAAGTTTGTTTATTTTACAGCTTTTATTTTTACCGATAACCCTCACCTCTAGCAATTGCGGCCTATTGAAACAACATTGTAAAGGCGTTCATTAAAGGAATTAAGTTAATATAACCAAGTGCCTACGCAGTAACTTAACAATTTGTTATCGAATTTGAGTTCAAATATTCAAACAATCAGCAGTTTTAAGTGATTTCATTTCTTCAAGCATTATATCTTTTGGAAAAAATAAAAAATAGTTACCGCCTTACAAAGTTACATAATCATCATTTCATTTTAATCATGTTAGAAAAAAGAGTTAAGTAAACTTAAAAGTTTTCCTAGTTTATTTTAATTAGTGATCTCAAAACACCGTAATCTATTTAGGTGCCTATGATTTGCTTTAGTGAAGCAAGCGGATAACTTTCCACTTGACGTAGCACATAGCCGTAAAGGTCATGGTGGGTAAACAAACATTTTGCGTTAACTGCCCAGCCAATAGGGTCAGGGTAAACATACCCAATAGTAGGTCGCAAGCTTCATACGATCAGTTTATTTAAAGTCACTTCCGCACTAATATGACCCATATGGAATACCTACTAAATTATTGGGAACTTGCCTGGATTATAATTTTATGTTACGGACTTTTTGAGAAACGTGTACTTTTCACCTGTAATGTGGCTTTGGACAGAATACATGGAAACTAGCGGAAAATTACTGAAATCCTTTCATAGAACACCTCTGGAATCTTAAAGGTTGAATCTTTAAAAAATTTAAGTCTCTACAACAGCTACCTACAACCAGTCAGAATAAAAATAATCCATTTTCCTGTTATAATCATCCATACACTTATACAAGATGTTAATTAAATAACTGAAAACCAGAAAGTAGTCTGCTCAGAATCGAGAGTAGAATCGATTACACTCTGTTTTAAATTAGATTGTGTTCGTGTTTTTAAATCCCTTTTTTATTGTTTTCAGTCTAAAAGTTACAATTGCAACAGGTGCTAACTTATAGTAGATTATTGTCGTGGCCTGGAAGTAGGCAATTGCTGGCTGAGTATGAGTATTAAAGGGACGAGCATGCGAGTCCGTTTAACTAAGACGAAGCCAGCAATTGCTATTCCAGCCGAGACTGATAAAAAGCTTTTCTCAAAAATGGTGAATAATTCTGAAATAGAATAAACATTTTCTCAAAATATATTACTTATGACATTTAGTTTTATTCCAATGTTTTTCCTATGCTTACACGCCTTTTTTTCATTAAAAATAAACTGCAGGTGTATTTTTCCACCGAAAACACCACAAGCTGAACAGACCCAATAAAAAAAGCCCGCAGTTCCAACAAAATATCTGATACTGGTCATTAGACTTGGCTGTATACGACTTCTACCAACATTTCCATGGCCTTTTTAACTTTAAAAAAAAATTGTGACTGATCGCAGAGGCGCTAATTTTTTTATTGTCGAGCTAGCGCGCCTGCAATCTTTTTAACTTTTTAAGTTTTTGCTGACAATAAACTATGCACTTCACCTTCTGATATGTAATAGTACATTGAGTCTTAAGGGCGGTAAATAAGAAATTACGAACGAGAGTCTATTAGAAGCCCGAAGTCGAAGACTGAGGGCTTTAATGAGTCGATTGTGTCGAGTGCGACATACAATGTTTTTCATCACATTTGCGAGTAAAATTATTTTGCCGATACCGCTGACTGCGCTCTTGGCAGCGCTAGCTCCCCGCCACCCTCCCTTCCCCTCCTCCTCCGCAGCATGTGCATGGCGTGCGTGTGCAGCGCGCGCACGGAGCAGCAGCACACCATGCAGTAACAAACTCATTTACCGACCACGGGTTTCATGACAAGCATATTAAGGTCGAGGGTTTTATTTGGGGGGTTGCAACCAAGGTAGCCTGCATGTTACGACACTGTTTGCGAGCAAGTGTGATGAAAAGAATAATGTTAACTTTTACGGACATTTTTGAGAAAAATGTTCTAGCGAGGTACCAGTTCGGTAATTTAATACTGGCCGTTTTGCTGTCAATGTATGTTATCTTCTAAAAACACAAAAACGTCAAAGCACAACTGACGAATAAAATGATTAGTGTAGAGTTTAGAATTGAATTAGAATTACTGACTTAGCAAAACACACGAATATCTTTTAAAATAATGAAGAAATTCAAAAATAAATGCAATCAACTGACTTTAAATGAAAAGTTATTTTTGGGGTATCTGAGGTTTTAAGTTATTTAATTAAAACCTTGTATACTAATTTCAGAAAACCTAGAAATCAGAGTTACAGAGATAGAATCACTTAGAATTCAATCACTACTATATATAATATTATAAATGCGAAAGTAACTCTGTCTGTCTGTCTGTTACGCTTTCACGTCGAAACCGCTGACCCGATTTTGATGAATGGTATAGAGATAGTTTAAGCCCCAAGGATCAACAAAGGATACTTTTTATTTCGATAGAGGGCGCCACCGCGCGATAACCTAGGTCCGCGCAGACGAAGTCGCGGGCATAAACTAGTATACAATAAATCCCGATCATTCCTTATCCCGTGCCTGCTTGTGTGCCAAGTTTGAACAGTTTGGCATCTACCTATGGAGATAGGGTCACTCTGAATTGAAATAAATCCCGTTTATATCCTATTCCGTGAGAATTTCAGCAAATCCGTTCTTATTAGTAGTTTATGGCAAAAGGACCTCTATGCAAAATTTCAGCCTGTCATGAGTCAGTCAGAAAATTAACTTTTAACATATATAACCTAAAAAAAGATCACGTAAGTATAAAAAGTTAGCTCTTAGACAAGGAACTCCCCTATACTGGGCTAATGTACAGCTGCAGAGAAATGTGACTCCACTGCAGTACATGTTACATATATTGTAGGGGTGTCACCTTTATCTGCAGCGAATGTTACGAGTACCTATCGATCACTGTCAATATTGTTTCTAAATCATATACTTCAATTCTAATTCTAAGTCTATAAGCAACTTATAGTAATAAACAGTGATACATTATAGGAGTATAATACAATAACCTAATAGATATTATAGCCAAATAATCTATTAACCAATTCCGGAACTTTGCACATTAAGTTCACTTGTACCAAGATCATTTCGCCGTGTAGTGGTCAGACTCACTCAAATATCCAAGGATATATGAAAATGATTAGACTTGAACCAAAGTTCGGTCATTAGCCTGAAGCATCCTAAAGTTTCAAATGGTTATTTTACTTATCCCAGTGATTTATCTGTTTCCCGAGCTAATGATTCAGATGTAAATGCTTTATGCAAGGTTTGTGGTTGATTACAGTTTAGTATTTAATTGCTAAGGAATTTCAGCTGGAAATGTTTCCATTGACCCATTTGTAATATCTTTATCTGAATAGCTAAAAGAGTGACGCAGTTGAGTTTTGGTAATTTAATTTCAAAAAGCGTTGTTTTATCTTCATTGCAGATTTTATTTCTGCAAACCTTTGCCTTGTGAAACATGAAACTGGAAAAAGCAGTGAAATCGAACTAGCCGTTCTCAAATGATTTATTTCTATATGTGTAGATAATAGAAAAAATAAGTCAATTTACGTTTACTTTGCGTCTGTTACGTTGCTCCTACTTTTTGCTCCCCACCTACTTTAGTCAAAAGCACAGCCAAAAGTATAATAATACAATATCTAAAAAAATCACACGTAATTAAAATAAAAACAAAAAAAGAAAATCGTACGTCAATATCTAAACAAAATAAATCGTTAGCTACGAGTATGCGGTGTTTGCAAACCAGGTCAAATATATTGAATAGCAATGAATGCCCACATTTATAAAAGGGAAATTCGATCTTGGGACCCTTACGTGAGGCGAAACCGAAAAAAAGGCCTAAAGTGACGAATGGCCCTGTACTACGTCATTCTTTGTTGGAATATGAAAAAGCGTTTGTAAATGCGCACACGTTGTAACTAATTAACAATATAAAAAAAACTGTCTTATTTGTTTCCCTAAATAATGGAGCAATCAGTTTTCCGTAAAGTTTGTGGCTTAGTGAATGAATAGGGTTTCCGAGTCCAACCAAGCTCAGATTCCTACCGGCCTTTTTCGGAAGATTTCTTTTTATTTCTTTACCGAAGTTAGGGTCCAGTTTTTTTACGTAGCTTCAAAGACTTCGCAACCCGAAGGCAATTTGATTGGTGGAGGTATTGGGATGGACTGCTTTTATATTTATTGAATTAGATGGATTTCATTCAAACCTTTAGTGAACGCGGCAGCACAGCTTTTTAGAATTTGATTGATATTGTACATCATTTTTTTCCAAGTCGCCATTGATCCAATTAATTAGGGATTACATGAACGCAGATTGAACAAGCAATTATATATAAGAAACAATTAATCATCCCACGGTTCTTAATTAACACGTAGATTACGAATAAATTAATCACTGTGTCATAATCATAAATCACCGGAGCCTAATTTTGCGCTCCAAAAACTGTTTGTCAGACAGCAAATAAAAAAGTAAGTTTAGAAGTTTACGTCGTAAATTTGGCCGAGAGATTATCTCGGCTGGTCGTGACTTCAGTTTTTGTATAGAGAAAAGTGGTCGGTATTCGGCTTCGGAGGCTGTCATCTGTTGAGAAAAATTGCCCTTGTGATCTTGACAAATGCGGTGCTCGAGTCGTGAGCCTTGGGAGGACCAGCGAGGGTATCGATTTCCTGTGTCATACTTGGACTAGAGCTTATATACGTCTGACGCACTTTTGACGCATTTTTGTACTTATCTTAATAGTCCTGATGCTGGGCTCAAGCCTCCATAAAATTTATACCTACCTCTAATACAACACTGAAACTGATGTAAATGCAAAATTTTCACCACTGCGAGATGAATGCGAAAAACTTCTTAGTGACCGATTTCTATCTATGTGTCACTAAGTAATATTTAAAAAAAAAAACAATTATGTCATTGTTGTTTTAGAGGTGCCAAGTGACGTGAAGAAATCTTAACCATATAGAAGGATCTGAAAGATATTTTTATGAGGGTAAATGTTAGCAGTTTTAGAAATTGTTCTTCTTCGAAAGTTACAGCTATCAAATAAACTTTAAACGAGAAACCTTAATATTCTACAGCTTTAGTGACTGTCTGTTTAAATGTTATACTCGTATTTATCTAAAAAATATTCGAGAAACAAATCTACACAGGCATCATGTTATCGTTTGACGTCAAATAGAGCACTTCTATAAACATAGTTGTTTGAAAAGTGTCGTTCCGTTTTCCGGTTCGGGGCTATATTGAGCAGTGAAAGTGCCAACCTACAGCTGTCCTATTTTCAGTATTTGTCATTGTTTTTAAACGGGAGTGCCACGACCTTTCGTTGTTTTGCTAATCCCAAATCCATCTAAATTGCTTTTGACATCGTGCTCCAATCACAATGTATCTCCTGTCTAATCTAAAAATAATATTCTCGTGGGTGGGATTACTCATAAAATACATTCATGGGAATACACATACATATATAAGTACACAAACTAATACATAATAATGAAGTCAATAAACTAATACATATCAAGACAAATAAACTACATGCAAAATACATATATACATATACACAAAACAGAACATACAACACTGCCTCCTTTAAGAAATTACGATGAACTGTCAAGCCAGTGCGCCCTTAAGCGATTCCGCAGGGTGGCAACCGACTGTGCCCGCCTGATATCACCTGGCAACCGATTCCACAGACTCACATATAGTAGTAGTGTAGTTAGTATTTTATAATTAATTATGCTAGCTAAACTTAAAAAAATAAAACTAAAGACGCCTGGACATTTTTTAGATTTACGGTGAATTGGATGTATATCTGTAATGCCGTGTAAATGTTATGAAATAAATAAATTACTGGCGCGTGTAACGTTGCAGCAGCGGTGAGTCCCAGCGGTGGGCTTCGCAAGCTCAGGATGTTATTCGTGCTGTCCAGACTGCGGTTGACGAGAGACGTACATCGTTTTTGCTCTTGATGGTAAAAAAAAAGTCCGTGTGTGCCACCGCGAACATTGAATGAAAATGCCACTTTTACGAGTATCGTAACCGTCATATTTGTAAAGCTTTTATTAATAATAATAATAAACAAATAACAATAATAATAATAGATTTTTTTATTCACCATCACAAACTATAAATTACAATACACAGACAGATAACATTAGTAATGATTATGCATTAGTCATAATTTTTATTATTCAATTCGTACACTGTATTGTGTTACTTTTTCATACGTTTTTATCTTTATACCTTAGCAAGAACTTTCTTCAAGTCTAACAACAAGTCCTAAATTTGGTAATTTACGTGTAGAATTCTATCCTCACGCCATTTACTAGGCCTTTTAAAGACTTTCGTTTAGAACTTGATCTTAACTACCTCTTTCAATATTGGACACCTAGTGTTCAATATAGTTCACTAAGTATAACTTCTTGATTCATTGAATATAAACTTCAAAGATAAAGTTAAGGTACTAAAAGATTATGAAAAAAAAAATATGGTTGGTACTAAAGCGCTTTAGGTTTTAGAACAAATTAGTTCCGTTTGAGGACTTTGGCCTAAATTTTAGTCGTTTTGTGGGTCACAAGTGCCAAGTTTTGTTGGTATTTATTCATGCCACCCTCGCAGTACACCATGTTGACCCCCATGCTAAGATGTTGCATGTTGTGATGGCCATGAATCAATATAAATGATATATTATAATATTTCCCGTTCAGGCATTGAGCCAGAAATGCTTTTTTGTTTGCAGTGGTCTCTGTTTTAAGGAAAAAAAAAACAAGTAATAAATACAAATGAGATTATTGTAACGTAATTTGTATTTTAACTCGACTGTTTGTTCCTCTCGAATGGCAAATTTTGTTTTCGTACGTTAAGAGTTGGTACCCTTTACTTCTATGTTGCTCTAGGAATATGCTTGCCAAATTTTATTCGTGTCTAGCTTCTGTGTTTAGTCAACTATATTGTTTTTTATAAGCTTCTATTTAATTTCACCTTCCCGTTGTCTGTCTGTCTGTCTTTCTGTAATCAAATCTTGCAAGTTAAATTCGACCAACTTTCAGTAGTTGGATTGACTTGAAATTTAATATAATTATGTAAATTGCTTGACAAATATAATAATCTGGTAGTGATATCCTGGTAGTCCGGCCAGGATCGTCTCCACAGGACGGAACTCTTCAACGGTTAATGGCATACACTTGAAATTTGATATGCAAATGTAGTTTGGGTGACAATACATACAAGTAGTGTGTGAGTGCAAAAAAAAACTTGTATTAAAAACCGGCCAAGAGCGTGTCGGACACGCCCAAAATAGGGTTCCGTAGGCATTACGAAAAAAATAAGTAATATTTTTCTAAGGACTTCGTATTTTATACGGAATCATCCAAGTTTTGGTATATTTTATACCTTGGGTTGCTATTTACTCTTAAACTACTAATAATTCTAAAGCAAACTTAGCCGTTATAGTTTTCCTTGAAAGTTTAATATACTTACTACCATTTTGATTTTTTTCAAAATTTTCCACCCGTCGGTTTAGATTTTAAGAGGGGCGGGGGGGGGGCAACGCTCGATTTTAATGAAAATTTGCACTTTAAATATTTTGCAAACAAATCACTGAATACAAAAATCGTTTTAGCAGCCCCCTAATGATTTCCAACGATACCCCACACTACGGGGTTGGATCAGAAAACATCATTAATAGTCATTATTTATTTTGTTGCAAGCAAATATTGGAATACTAAGGTCATAATTGTTTACATGACATTGTTTTTTTAATGGAATGGAATAACAAGGCCGCATTTGAATTTAAGACTATAAAGTTTTAAGGTTATTGGAAGTACAAAGTCAAAATTGCTTGAGTGACTTTGTATCTCCAAATGCGTGACCATTTTTTAGGCAAAAGTGCATCAAATGTGACTTTGTTCTTCCAAAAATTTAAATAACAAAAGGCATATTAACGTTTACGCCCTCGTTGCTCCAGAAAACGATCTCTTCACTCGGGGGCTGTCGGGCAACTGGCCAATAAGATTTTGTCGTACCAACATACACCGAAGAACGCACCAATGAGACAAAGTCACTGTCGCCCTCTGGCGATTTAACGCGGAATTTAATAGATGTCTTTGTTCCTCCACATAAAGACTTACAGCCTTATTCATAAAAAATCCTTAATTGAGGTTTGATCGGTCTGTTACTTAGCAGACTGATTAAGCTTAATAGACGGTTGTCAAGAAGTATGATTCATAAACACTTGCTAGCAGTCTGCTAGTTGTTGAGCTGCTGATAGACGGATTAGACGCGTTATGTTGGCCACCTTGACAAATCAAAGACAAAAAATGGCCTAATCGATAATTAAAAAAAAAAAATTGACAGCAGTGACAGCAAATTACCAGGAAAAAAAATAAAAAGCGAGATGTTTGTTTTCCCGCCATTTCCGATCCGCATGTTTATGTTGTGCAAAAGCCATAATTATGTTAATCATCCTTATTTTTATTTCATATTTATTGTTAATTTATTGTTGCTAATTTAGAGGATTTTTAAATACAAATTCCTGAAAATAATTTTCCTGTTTTTTTTTTAATCTGCGTAGCCCTGCCTTCACTATAAATTCTTCGTACCTATGGTTTTTTGCTCTAGTTAAAGTCAGCTGTTCAAACTTGTGGCGGCCATTTTGTCACTTAGCAGAGAGATAAAGGAGGGTCTACGGTCCTCTAACTTTAGCAGAGCCTTGATCGACTGATTAGCGCTAACAGACGTTTATGAATCATGTTTTTTAGCATCGGCCTTCAAGGAGCCTTCAAGGAGGCTCTAACTTTTTATGAATAAGGCTGTTAGTTTTTAGAACTTTCTGTATACTTAACTCGTTTTTGGGTTTTTCGAAAATTGTGCCCTTGTCTCACCGAAGGTGCGATATAGTCGGGTATTTAAATTACTTGCTTTTTATTGTACTAGCATTTATTTTTCACTTTTATTTAGCACAAAATCTCGTTGTTATAATCGTAGCTACTACTTTTAATGATGCCGGAGCTCCCTTCCATGTTTATGCGCCGTACGTTTGCCAAAACATTTTTTCGTATTTCAACGATGAAAGTGCATCAAACTGATCAGGAGATCACGATCCCGAGATTGATCAGGTTATTGATTTGGGAGCTACGCGCATAATATTATCATAATTTTCCGTTTATGACTTTTCAAATAAAAGGCAATAAATCACTGAGTCTTTGTTGTCGTGAAAGTTTTTGTTTAATAAAAGTTTCTTTTAAAAATTTTCCTTCTCTCCATAGCAATGAAGGATCGCAAAATTAATTTAAAAAAACCTATTTTACGATAAAATGTTGTAAACCGTTTTATAAAAGCGGTTGTTGTCGTTTGTCATTGTACAGTTAGCGTCAAAAGTAGCTGCACGCTATTGTACCTTGAAGTCTCTTATTGCCAAGTAGGTATTTAAGTACCTAGATAGGTAATTTATCTATCACCATAAGACAATGACAAATTATGTTGTGTGACAAATTAAAAAATATCATATTATGAAATAGCACGGTAATTGATATTACTTTATAGATAAGTAAGTACAGCTAACATGGAAAGTAGCGAGGTACTTTTTTTAATTTGTCACACAACATATTCGGTTCGTTATTTACCGATGGCTCGTAAATATTTATCCCCTTGGAAAATGTTACACGTTTTTTCAATGAAGTATAGGCTCATGTCATTACACATGGTGTAAGATCGTGACCCAAATACGCAAATGAATCAATTTCAAACATGGTGGCCACTTCTTTCGTATTTTTTTTATTGTGATTAACTCTTTAAAAGTGGCCCCATGGTCAAGATTCATTTATTTACGCCACACGTCCGTCTTTAGGCCACTGACTTGAATATGTGTGCTAAATTTCAACTCAATTTCTTCCGTAAGCCGAGTTCTTCCGAGCAAATTGGCCGTCACACAGACACACAGATACGCAAGTGCTCCTATAAGGGTTCCGTTTTTTTCTCAGTACGGAACCCTAAATAGGAAATCCGAGGAGATCTGTCGCCGAGGCACTGATCCTTAAGTGTGAACATTTCCACCGAGTGGAATATAATATATTGAAAGATTATTGATGTGCCCAGCAGCGGGTGGTGGTGGTGACGTTGACAAATCGTCCACCGGTATGACGCGATGACCGGCTGTTACTGGGCACTTTTTTGGTTTAAACACTGTTCGGAATTCCTAATTTTTATAGGACTAGAAAAATGAATTTCAATTTTTTTTTCATAAATAAAAATATGGTCAAAATGTATGAAAGGATGACCCATATAATACTTATAACTAGATTTGAAACAAAATAGGTTTAACAGTTAAAATTGGACCTATTATGATTTCCAAGTTACACAGCGTGTTTATTTACTTTCTTTAACTTCGACAGATAGCTCAGTTTATTCGTCAAATTATTCTGAGTTTTTCGAAACTCATGCCACGGTGAAGGGAAACATTATATGGAATCATACACAAATCTGCCAAGCAATTCAATGGTGTGAAGTTCCCGATCCGCACTGGGCCCGCGTGGGAACTACCTACGGCCCAAGCTCTCTGAGAGGAGGCCTATGACCAGTGCTGGAACTGCTGCTGCTGGGCTGGAACATAAGCGTAGACAGTTGACTTTTACGTTTGAGTTATAATAAATCATTTCACTCGCACCTTTACGGATGTTTTATTGAAATTAAGAGGATGAACGGAGGGGAAAATCGATGAGGTGACAAAAATAAAGTTAGTGAGGCGTGCGGGACAGAGTCTGTATAATTTTGCTATAAATTGTAGACGAGTCGGGCCATTTTATTTTATACGGACGCCGAATTGACTTGACGGACGGTGTGCGAGGTTTATGTGTGAGTTTTAGGGCCATTGTATGGTGACGATCAGTTGTAAGATTTAATAGTGACTCGTTATTGAAATTTGAACTATCGTGAGTCACAAGGTACATATTTATTGAAATAAGTAATAAGGCTGCTAGACGTGCTCCAAAAGCGCTGGCGCAGTTCGCGGTTGGATTTTCGTTCGAATAGACCTTGGCAAAGAATCATGGGTTGATTCGAATTATGTCGCGTACCTATATCTCGAGGTGAGTGGCCTGTGCACTTTAATCTAATAAAGTTAACGCTCTTCGATTTAAGACATAATTTTTCTTATTGATATTTTTGTCTACTTACCCAATTTTTACATTAACACTTGAAAAGCTAAGTTAATTAAACATTATCTTATCCTTTTATTATTTTTTGTTATTCTTTTTATCTGTCGCTTTGATATTTTCTCTTGCTTGTCATACAACTAGCTGTAACAGGTTTATAATAAAATTATAACTTTCTATGAATAAGAGAAAAAACTTTTATAGATGTAAATAAATTATACCTACTTGAATCATATCGAAGTCACAACAGGTCACAACCCATTTTGTAAGTATCCGTGATGAACCTTAGCCGCATGTGGGCTCTCCTTGATACCGAAAACGATTAACTAATATTATCCGTTTCGCCATATTTATCTTTTTAGATCATAAATAAGCGTATAGTTTGCGAAATTATTATTTGAACTTCGAGCCTTTCAAGCATTTAATAAAGCAATAAAACGAGCAACAACAAGTACCTACTGGTTTAGTTTTCTAATTATCTTCGAAAGTCAGGAGATTCAAAAAGCGATACAGCTGCTGATAAGCGGCTACTTAGGTAAAAAACATTTGTTTCCAAAGAAAAAGTTAGAAGGGAGCTCCAATTAACTACCCTCGTTATTTTTAAGAACAAAGGCTCGAGAAAGTTAAATAACTTACGACGCTTTTATTTTAACTTTTGAATAAAAATTTCAAATAGGTGGTAAATTTGAGTTTTTTGCGCGAATAAATCACGCAATGAACGCTTTGCGTGATATTATATTTATCTGTATTTTTGAATTTAATTTGGATCACACAGATGAAATTTATCCTTATTTGATGTTTTTAGTTTATTTTTGGTAAAGTTTAAATTTATGCCTTTATCAGTAATGTTGGCGCGTCAAATTATATTTATACCACAGAATAACAAACCATCTCCTCGCGCTACTGTGCGTAGAGAAGAGATTAATTTTGTTGATTTGGTATTCTATGATCAGCGAGTAAAAACAATGCAACTCTATCAAAATTAAGCACAATACCAAATCGACAAATACCTCGAAAATTGACTCAAGAACTAGAGTCAACGACGTAGCTCGAAGAATTGAGAGAGAGAGAGAGAGAGAGAGAGAGAGAGAGATTTATTTACACATATCCGATACGCAGAAAAAACACGTTAGGAAGAAATAATAATTAAAAAAACATCGAATAGTATAAATTGGGGCCCACTCAGCATAATGTTGCGGCAAGCCGCAATGCTGTTTTTCAGTGGGACCCATATGTGGGATTCAATTGCGAGTTGAAGTGAAATTGGGGAGCAGCAGCTAGCTGTTGGGGTGAAAAGTTTCTCGAGTGACGACATTGAACCGGAAGACGCAGCACTGGCAGGTCTCCGATGACATCGCGAGAGTTACGGGCAACCATTAGATGCAGGTGGTAATTTGTCCCCAATTGTGGGATTTTAAGAGGGAGTCTTTTATTCAATATTGGATTTCTTTTGGCTGATGATAATATAAATTGAGAATCTAGCATAAAGTCTAAATAGTCATACTTAGCAATTAGATATTCCATATAATGTATAAGTCATGTAATGTAACTAAACTTAATTGTCAATAAACTAAACTAAGACGAGCTTTGCAATCCCCCTGGTGTTGCAGGTGTCTATGGGCGGTGGTGATCTCTTATCATCAGGAGACCCACTTGCTCCTTTGCCATCCAGTTGAATAAAAAAAAAGCTTTATTTAAACTCGTGGAAAATACCCGAGTCTATTAGTTCTAATAATGAAAGATCCTTAAATCACGTAGGATTAATTCAAATCAAATAACAACAACGTAAATACGTAATTTTATTTTTGCCCTTTCCGTACGTGTCAATTAACACGATAATTAAAAGGTAAGTAAATACCCCTGTAAATGGTAACATGATATTTACTTCCAATAATAATTGTGTTTGTATGTTGTGAACATGAAACTACCGTGAGACCCACTTACTATACTTAATGAAATTAATCCGGATAGCTCATGTCTTAAATCGAGTTTAATTATCCCAAAACATGTCGAGCTAAACTCAATTTAAGACGTAAGTAATCCGGACTAATTTTATTAAATATATATGTGTTTGTATGGTTTAGCCGTTGAAAAATATGTATGTCTTAAAAGAGTGTTGGCAAAATAATTAGCTCACATTTTTCTGTGCTATCTTTCCTTAAACTTTGACAAATTTACTTCCGTCGTTAGCGCAAGAAAGATGTCCTTTGTTGTGATAAACAGTGAATGTTTTCCCTTTAAATGTGGTTTCAGTTAATATTTCATACTGATACCGTCGTGTCTGAATTAATGGAGCAATTTACAAATCGTGGAGGATGGCCGGCGGCGGTGCCTTATCTTCTATCTCTTCGGTAATATCGCAGTATATAGCAAGCAAGAGATCTACAAATCACGAGCCAAATTATACCCGTACAATTAGCTGCAGAGAAACATAACCCTTTGTTACGAGCACATCTGTCATAAGGAAGCTACTTTGCAATTTAGGGATGCTTGAGCCCGATCTAGAGCTAATTTCGTCCAGTTATTTGCAAAAGCAGAATCAATAGTGTCAAAATGTTTGAAAATGTAAATCCTAAAGCTCAGTTTTAATCTGCAAGAGAAATCGTCCAAGTTGCATTTTAAATTGCGGCGCTCAATTGACCACTACAACCTTGTTCGCTTTGCGCCCTTGCAAAGTAGGTAATGCAACTTGCACGATTTTTATTGCAATCTCTCAGTCAATCAGTGTCTCTTTTGTTAGGCAAGTCAGAAAAAGAGTTAAAATAGAATTGGGATAAAGCGCATCATATCTACTTGTACCGCACGCAGTGTAAAAACAGCAAGTAATACCCAAACAACTTTTTTCCGCTTAAAATTTATAGAGTAGATAACTTACTGGTTTTATACTGTGCTTGTAGTAGAAGGCTTCACAATGCCTTGTCAACTTTATAGATTTAGATAGAAAGATATTGGGAAAGGCGCTATTTACTTGCGTGACGCCTCGATTTTCTTGTTTGTTGACGACAGAAAATAACTGTTAAAATGTAGATTTAGGTGTCGGTAACTCAAAGAATCTTTTGAAATCAAATGTTTTATTAATTTATAGTACTTTTAAGAGAAATCGTAACGGCAAAGTGAAAGTAAATTGAATTTCTACAATACAATACAAAGACTCTTTATTGTACACCAGACATAGTAAGCGATACAGAAAACAGATACACAGAGAAAAAAAAATTACAAGGTTCTATAGATTGAGAAGTCACAAAAAGACTTATTTTAGCTAAAAAAATATTTTTTCCGTTTTTTGCTGAAGCAAGTGACAAAACGGCTTGAAAGTTGAAACTAATACACAATGTTAACAGAATGTTTACGAACAAAAGGATGAAATCATTTATTGAGTAGTTTGTTTGTTTATAATTTTATCATGCGTGAACTGCATGGATTTGGATGATTTTTTATTTATTTATTTATTTATTTATTCAAAACAATACAATAACAGGCTTACAGTATGAAAAACCAAAACGCCTATCACGTTACATGCTTCACATAAATCAACATGGATCACAAATTAATAATAAAGAATATAATACATACCGGAAATAACATAACCAAAATGAACATAGAAAACGGATTTGAATACTTTACAAATTATTATTGGATAAAAACTTCACAATACTATCCAGCACAGAGTGCCAATTCCCAGCAAGTACGTCAGTTTCCTGGTGCTTGTCCATGATATTCCATTGTTAAGTGATTTAAAATTAATTCGGAATATTTTGGCAGGTGGGTGAGCTAGTTTGATTAAACACCTGAACAAACGCCTAAATGACCTGTTGTATGTAGCAGTAACGTGTCGCTACGCTGTCCAGTCCATCTGTCTGAATGTCATAGAGCTGTATCTCGAGAACCACGATAGAGAGACACTGAAATTAAAATGTACCTATGAAGTTTCATAATTAATTATGTATTGTACATGTTGCCGCTGCAATAATGAAAAATATGTACTAACGAAATATTGAACCGACTGAAAGAAAGGTTAAAACAGTTTTCTACTAGTTTAAAGTCAGCCTCTCAAACAACCTGTATAAAACAACAAAAATAAATATTCTGTCTAATTATAAAGGGTTGTATATTTTTGCTTAAACATAGTTTTTCTTTAAAGAAAGAAGTTTTTATCAAGAATTAATAAAAAAATATGTAGACTCAATATTTTAGTTATATTTAGAAAGAGCCCAGCGAGCGGTCCTAAAGGTCTCCGCATCCCGCCCATTCCTTTATCCCGCTGCCCTTTTATATAAGGCATGTGAAGTGCTAACGGTTCGTCAGTTATTTAGATGGATACGGTATTAAAACAACACGCTGCAACGCCATACAATAGTGAACTTACCAACAACAGACGTAAGGATATTGTTTGCCCCTTAAACACCCGAAAACACAAATTTTCTTCCAGATTTTTCACCTTTCTAGGCCCATTTCTCTACAATAGACTAAATGTTAGAGTATTATCCGCTCAGTTATGTTAAATGCAAGAGAACGCTCCGAACAGCCATACAAAACATGTATGTATGTAAACTCTTTGTTTATTGTACAAAATAAGTAAACAAACACAATGTCAACATGTCATACATAAGAAATACAGAGAAGTTATTGACTGTTGTGAAATAACCTTTATCATAGATTTATGTATATTGCTAAATATAATAGTCATATCATTAATAGTGTAATTTACTAGTTATTATGAACCTACTTCTATTATATTCTGCATTGTGAATAATTATGATAAAATTTTGATCTATTTTGCCTGAAACACAGGGAATCCTAGTTCAGGCTCCCGTTTATATGTCCTAGTATATCCTACTGTATATATTAATAAAAAAATACCGTGTACAATGTTATATGAATAAACGGATAAGTTCGCCTTTGTACATATATTTCATTGTTTGTCATTCTGTGTTTGTTTACTTATTTTGTACAATAAAGAGTTTACAGTTTACATACATTAACTTATTTCTGCTCACGCTAGTCACAAATACCAACCTTAATTTCACCCTCAGAACATTTTAATAAATGACTATCGAGTCCTAAAAAGCATCTTGCATTTATAGAACGCAATTGCCTGCATTATAAGACTCTCAAACCACGTTCTTAGTATTGCTACGAGCTACTCAATTACTCGTACGCGCTACGCGCTACGTCGTAGCCTTCTAGTGGTACAAGCTTTTGCTCTATAAGTACAGGCTGTATTTTTCTCATCTAATACATTTTAAAGCGTCATATCATAACGTTGAACTTTAAACCGTAAGTGGGCCACGATATATGGAATCCAGTTTATTTTATTACCAGATTTTCACACCGCAGCTCTTTTGCGATTTCCCGCGGGAACTAAATATGTTCGCGGGGTGAAAGTGCTAATTCAGTCAGCGGAAAGTTGACTTTATGCGAATGACGCAAGAGCTTTGATATGTGAATTGTTTTGTGGTTGTCTTACTTTTTTGGTTGTTCTTTATCTTGTCCTTCTAAAAATTCCGTTATATCTTCATTGAGGACCGAAAATATGATCATTTGCGTTTTTACTTTATTAAATCCTACTTATATTATCAATGTGAAAGTCGTGCGTGCATAAGTTATTTGTTACAATTTAACGCTAAAAAGGCTCGCATTTATATGAAACTTGGCTAACTGTGAAGCTAAGATCGGAATTCACACATAACACCTTATTGCAACAACGACGTTAGTGCAATTAAAAAAAATGACTTAATGATGCGATATTACTTTCGCAGCATTTCGCATCATTAAGTCATTATAAAAAATGCATTTACGTCGTTATTGCATAGAGTTGCGACATGTAAAATCTCTAGGAGATGGGTGCTTTTAAAAGACAAGTGTACCGCAGCAATGCAGCTTCCAATGGTGCTGTAGGTGTCCAGTCCACGGGCGGCTGCGATCACTTACCACCAGGAGGCCACACTTTGTCGGCGTTAGGAATTAGTATAAAAAATAAAACTGACAGTGTAGAAATATTTTTAGTATGCGTTTAAATTAGGATCTCCGAGGTGTAAATAGAATTTATTTATTTCTCAACAAAACCAATACAGCATTACAGTTAAAACACCAATGCGCTGTAATTGAAATTATACAAAACAAAAAGACATATAAAATACACAAAAATTACACACTAGGATTTTTGAAAGTCGTCTTCGTTGCTACCCTAAAACGACGGAACACCACACCCTCCGGCCAGAAGTCGGAGCGCAGGAACATCTGCTGATGCTTGGCTGGCACTTGGAGTCTAAATGAGCTGAAAATATTAGCCCTTTGAGACTAGAACCTTACTTAAAAACTGAGGTAGTCCATTACACGCCCTTTGGTCATAAGTTCTTTGAAGGAATTGTGCTGGGGAAACTGATATGTTAGTGTCTTAGGGGACTCCTATTACCTAGACATTATACCTCATTTCAAAGGTCGATGGCACTGAAATATAGGGTTTGGCTGCGGGCTTATAGCGAATTGAATACAGTTACTACGCGAACTAAAATCCTTTTGTATTTTATTTTAATAATCGAGGCACTCATGCGAATGTATACCTGCCATCAAATAATTAGACTGCTGTGAGGTACTCGAAAAAACTGGCTAAATGCGAGTCGTATTCGCGCTCGGACGGTTCCGTACAAAATTAAATACAATAAAAAAGTTTGTATTTTACTGTAACCAGTTTCACCTTTTTGCAAATAAATTACTTTGGCTTCAACTAGTTCGGAATAGTAGTATGAAAAACCGGCCAAGAGCGTGACGGACACGCCCATAATAGAGTTCCGTAGCCATTACGAAAAAAATAAGTAATATTTTTCTAAGGATTTTATATTTTTACGGCATATTCCAAGTTTAGGTATATTTTATACCTTAGGCTGCTATTAATTCTTAAGAAAACTTAACCGTTATAGTTTTTCTTGTAAGTTTGATATACTTACTACCATCCTGAATTTTTTAAAAAGTTTTCCACCCACCGGTTTAGATTTTAGAGGGGGGGGGGGCAAAATAAAACATGGCCCCTAAACAAACAAACAATATAATGTACTGTATAAGTGTGTATACATCGAAGAACGAACCACGTGTGCCATCAGTGCAGATATAATTTCACAGGAACCGATGATTTCCCCAGACGGGGGTGTTTTTCCCAGATTTGAGGCCTGTTGTCGCAGTACGTTCCGGACATTGATTAAAATTGTGTCGACGCATGTCAAAGACGCCTAAATCCATGTAAATTGGTATCATAATTAATGTGTGTTCTCTTAAGGTGGGTCTACGCTAGACGAACCGAGCACGAGCGAAGCACGAGCCGAACACAATTCGTCTAATGTGGACCGACTTACAAGCCTCGAACGAGCGCGCTGCGAGCGTTTCGTTCGTGCTCGGCTGCGTTCCGCCAGTTGTCGGTTTTTTGACGAACACAAAGGGATTTGCTTCGCGCTCGCAGTGCGCTCGTGGACGTGTCCACACTTGACGCCGCGAACGACGAAGCCGGGAACGGCTCCGCTCGTGCTTCGCTCGTGCTCGGTTCGTCTAGCGTAGACCCACCTTTAGATAAAACTCAAAATATGGTGCAAGGTTTTGAAGACTCGGACAAGTTTAACGTTAGTGTTAAAGAACACTATGCTGAAGACCGGTGCCCGAAGTTCCGTGGCAACGTTCCGATATTTTCGGCTGTAATGACACACCATTGTTAAGGTAACGGCGCCTATTACCGTGGTACTTAAGGAAGTTTTCAAATGAGTCCCAAAAATTAAGGGTATCAAAGCTCCTTAACAAACGAGAATATTTTTTTTATTTAAGAGCGTTTATTGAACTTTCAGTGTCTTAACTTTTTGGGCTCGTTTTAGTTATTAGTATTTGATAAAATAATTATTGAAATCAAAATACCCAAATCTTCTATTACCGTGGTAATGGACAGGCTGTGATTCCATTACCGCGAATTGAGCTTCTATTACCGAGGGTATAAAAAAACGGCAATTTTCTACCATCGGTAAAAGGAACCCGACACATGTTTTGGAACTTAATACCGAGGGATTAAAAAAGGGTAATGGCTTTGGTTCTGTATAATAAATTGTACATCAAATATTTTTTGAGAAAATTTAAATAAAAAACTAAAGTATGATTCGAATAGTGTATCCAGCCCATTGTATTTTATTATGCTTATGCCACCAGTTATAGTTTGATGTATGCATGATGAGTAAAAGTCACAACTTTAAAAAAAAATCTGCACTTACGGTACCCTAAATGTGAATTATTTTAACAGAAAAATAAAATGTCACTCGGTAATAGGGACTTCTTTAAGAACATATTACCGACCCAAAGACAATTGAATGGGTCGGTAATAGATTCCCAAACATTCTATTACCGAGGGTTATGCGATCATACCATCGTTAATTGGCTTAATTTGGAGTATTATAAAATCTAATTCCGACGTATAAAAACTATAGGATAGAGTTGTGTTTGAATTACAAATCAAATATAATTATTACATCCTTGGCATATAACCAAAATTACATAACTGGTAAGTAAATATAAAATTTCATCGCAATATTTAAACAACTTGGCAAAATAACGGTTTCTATAGAAACTACAAATTCAGTATTGAAGTTTTTGCTAAAAATTAAGAGTTTGTTAATACTTTTCATACCACGGAAATAGTTTTTAAAAGCGTGAATAGATCAAGATTGTAATAACTGTAACAAATTATATAAACGATAATTTATACCAAAAATAAAGCTTGAAGAACCAAAACTACCACTTTAACTATTACCGTGATATACCACGGTATTACAATCAGCAGTTAAAAATGGCGCCTATCGCCGCTGTATTTTATTTTCCATTTTAATCGTATTTCCGGGCCAAAAAATGTACAAAAAGTATTCAGAACTCGTACAAAAAACTATAAAAAGCCATTTAAAAACTATAACACTAGTTCAATTGCCATAAATATTTTGTAAAACACTAAATAAGATTCGAGTCTGCTTGTATGTGGTGTCACGCGTTAGTATGGCAAATCCTCTTCCGTCGGTGCCATTTCGGAAAATCACGAATTGCGAGATGTTTGATTCATTCACATACACTAGCGCTAATAGATCCGTGAGTCGACTAAATAAGCTTTTATCTTGTAAAATATTTTTTTTAAGATATCTATCGGTTTGATTATAAAATGCGTATTTTAAATTGCCGCGGTGATGGCCGTCGATTTCGATACCCCCGGTAATAGGCGCCGTTACCTTAGGCAGAAATACGGAACAAAAATTTGGAGTGATTAGCCCTGCACTGCTGTTTTTAATTTAAACCTTGACGCAAAAAGAGGGGTGTTATAATAAGTTTGACGCCAATGTCGGTCTATCTGTGACATTGTAGCTCTAAAACGGATGAGCGAGTTTTCTTGCGGTAGTTCTTAGCTATGTTTGTTAAAAATCTGTTCAGCCGTTTTTGAGATATGGAACCGTGAAAATAATACAAAATCAATCAATCAATCAATTTCAATTCAATCAATCAAGCAAGTCAAGTTCAAGTTTTCAATTTTCTTAGTTGATTAGATTATAATTAACAACAACACAATTGCTCAAATTACGCCACGTTTTGTGTGATCAAACATTGAACTTTGGTTAACGTCCGATCGAACTTTGATAGCAACCGTTTTAAAAGTGAATCTAAATATCATTGGGGACACTTGACACCAATTGACCCAGTCCCAAACTAAGCAAATCTTGTACTATGGGTATGTACTAGGCAACGGATAAACATACGTATATAGATTAATACATACTTAAATATATTTTAAACATCCAAGACCCGAGAGCGAATATTCATATTATTCATACAAATATTTGCCCCGGCCGGGGATCGAACCCGGAACCTCAAGCTTCGTAGTCAGGTTCTCTAACCACTTGGCCATCCAGTCGTCAGAGAGAAAGAGTATCAAAATCATACACATAGTCATAAATAAAATAATATGACTACGATCTGTCTATTTTTATTTATACTTGTAATAACCCTACTATTTAATTACTTAACTGTTTGTTTAATTCGTCACAGGTTCTGTTATGTGACTTACGAGTTTGTATTATTACGGTTTCACGTATGAATAGAAAACCTTTTGGAATTCAAGGAAACACAGCGCTTCTGAAAAGGGTTGTCAAGGCTGATTTAGGTCTTTCAACTAAAAATAGATAGGGTTGACATGTGATAGGAAGAGGCGTCATGAATTAGAATACTTATTGTAGTGTAGTGTAGTTGTAGGTAGTGACATGATGTAGAAATGTAAAAAATCTTAATTTTAACTTATAAGTTAGTAATATAGCATAATTAGCTGTTGCCCGCGACTTTTTTCTGAAAGACGCACGCACTAAAAAAAAAAGGATAGCTGAACTAGTTTGGTTACATTACTTTTAGCCAAAATTTACTAATTAGGAATTAAAATAATGCTAAATATTGCAAAACTGATTTTGTAAGACATCACTTAACTTTTAGCTACTGGTAGGCTTTAGTTTTGTAATCACTCAAGTTATGTTACAAGTAACTTTTTTTTTGTTACTGTTGCAAATCTTATTTTTTTCAGTGCGCCCGCGTGATCTATTTAGTTTCCCAGAATAAAATCTATCATAATATCGGAAATAATTGCAGTTCAATAAACGATGTGGCGATTTTTTTTACTGCAAATTAAAATAATGGAATGCGTCTTTTTGTTTTCCTTTTACGTGAACGCTGATATAATACTAGTGCTTTACGGACTTTTACAAAATGTTGATTTTAAACTTGCTTGTCTGAATAATGCACGTGTACATAAAAATATATATGTACACCCATTGCAGGGCACAGGTCTCCTCTCAGAATATGGAAGGTTTAAACTGTAGTTTAGTTTACTTACGGGGCCAGTACCACTACCATGAGTTTAAAGTACCGTACTCGATAGCGACGGCGTAAATTATTTGTAGAGGCGCTGTACAATTCTCCATACAAATAATTTACGCCGTCGCTATCGAGTACGGTCACTGTAAACTCATGGTAGTGGTACAGTTCGGATCGGGAACTTTCTTTCTACTACGTTCCCGCTGAAGCTTATATTATTTAGTACGAGAGTGAGAGGGAAGGTACGACACCAACTGCAATCTTTTAATTTCATAGTAGCCCCCTGATCTAATAAAATCGCGTGTATAATTTGTTTTCTGTATCGCTTACTATGTCTGGTGTACAATAAAGAGTCTTTGTATTGTATTGTATTGTATTGTATTGTAAAACCAGTATTTAAATAATACATCATTTCCCGTATGCCTCCACGAGTTCATCTTCCAAATACTGCTCCCTCACGTCAACACTCCTTTAACATATGAAGTCGTAAGGTCATGCGAACAAAACACGATCTGACAAGAGTCGGGCACGGGTGACCTATCCACAAATTGGGACATTTATCCACGAGACATGATGATCACCGACACGGATGCCAGCCTGTGTCAGAATAGGACCCTGTCATTTTTCAGTCAACCGTAAGTAAGGAGGGTGTAGTAAAAAACTGGATAACTAATTTGGAACACCTATTAGATATACAAGGCGTAATGTAGCTGATGGATCAAGGCCGATTGATTTTTGAGACTAAGCGTTTGAAAATATTCTCGAAAGTTGAAAATGTTTTCGAGTAATGTGATATCAAGAAACCGGGCAAGAGCGTGTCGGACACGGCCAGGATAGGGTTCCGTAGCCATTACGAAAAAATCAAATAATATTTTCTAATGATTTCGTATCGTGTACGGAATCTTCCAAGTTTAGGTATATTTTATTTATACCTTGGGCTGCTATTTACTCTTAAACTACTAATAATTGTCAAGCAATCTTAGCCGCTATAATTTTCCTTGTAAATTTCATTTTACTACCATTCTGATTTTTTTCAATTTTTTCCACCCAACAGTTTAGATTTGAGATAGGATTATAAATTTGCACTTTAAAGTTGAATATTTCGCAAACAGATCACTGAATACATTTTTTTTTCTTTTATTTATTGTACCACTTTGTCGGCGTGACTGATATGTATATTCATGCCAAATTACAGCACTAACGGTCTCTGAGCTTACCCGTGGACAGACGGATAGACATGGCGAAACTATAAGGGGTTTCTAGTTGACTACAAAACCCTAAAAATGGTCTGCTAATTTTTAGATTACCTACGTTCAAAGATTTTCGAGGAATATGATTTTCTTAAAAAACAACCTCCGCTCCGAGAAGCGAAATGAAAATAATGAAACTTATTATCTGCAGGGCTACTACGAAATTCGAAGTTCGTGTGGTGCGGTCCCTCTGACACCTTATGCTATTGAATACGAGAGCGAGAGGGACGGTACGATACGAACTTCTTCGAGTTTCGAGTTTCGTAGTAGCCCTGCAGACCTTTCAACAGTCTACCTCGGCTTGGCAATAAATCATTTTGAATTATTTACCACAAATGATTGCACCAATATCATTCGCCCAGCAGCGTCGTCGGTCATTCCATTGATCACTGTCAAATAGCAGCTGTCACCTAAAAAACGAGGTTTCAGTTTACGAGGGACAAATAAACCCTGCTTTAGACTTGGTTGATAAATCACGAAATTGTGGTTGCTTGCGGACACTCACGTACCGTCATAAAATTAATTTGATACCAGCACGGGCATACTGAAGATTTACTTGAAAATGCCAAAAAAAAACTTCTGTTTCCTTTCTGTTTTTTTGTTGGCATAAGCTTTAAAAGTTCGATTATCTGATCGTACGTTTCCTTACTAATATTATAAATGCGAAAGTGAATTTGTTTGTGCCGCTTTCACGCCTTAACTATTTACTAAACCGATAGCCACGAAATGTTGCATTGGTGTCAGAATAAAAATAATAGGATATTTACCCCGAAAAAATAGCTGTCTAATAAAATAATTCGAGGGTATTCTGGCAGAACCGGATAAGTGCACAATATTTATTTATTTAACGGTTTTGCTAGATAAATAAAGCAGTAAAAATTGAGTATGCTTATGTATGTAACTATTTTTTTTTTAAATTTGCACTTATTCTGTTTTGCCAGAATACCCTTTATGAATCGTTTAGTGACAAAGTCGCTGGCAACCGCTGGTTTTAGAATAAAACGTAGTTTTTTAATTTTTCCCTGAAACTGAACTAATAAAATAAAGGAAAAATAAATTGCAATATTACATATCAAGCGATTTACCAAACTTAGAATGATCTAAGTAATCCTATATTCTTCTGAACCCGTTGCCGTTTTTCAATGATAGCTCAATGTTAATCAAAAGCTGTCTCGACTATTCAGAATGTTTAGCTACTTCTTTATGTGGGTAGACTTATGAATTGAAATATATTTCTATTTTAGTAATTATTTTTTTGATTTTGCTAAAGAAATTCACCAGACATACTTAGTAATTATTGCTTCAGTTTCTTTAGCGTTCACTAATTATCTTACAAATTGCCGTGGCTCTCCACCTAAAAATTACTTTCTCTTAGCTTAAGTATTTTGCCTACTTTGATGTTCGGGTGTTTGGGGCAAAGTCTGCGGTTGAGTACAATTAATGTAAAGCGATATAGAAATGAAAAACAGGCGAAATTGAACATTATAATTTATTTTAATTACATCTTTGGTAAGTACAATGGCTTAGGGTTTGCGTGGACCCTATAAATTGGTTCTTTGACATCTTTGGTACCTACATATTTGGTGTTGGGCTTACATAGATTTTAGTATCATTATAATTGAGTATTTTCAGTAAATCTCAATAAGCAATGATTTAAAAATATTTCTTTACAAGAGTTATGAGTACATGGTTTTTTTTTGTTAGGTTTTGTACTTCGATTTATTTTCATGCAGCATTGATAAATTGACTGTTTAAATATACTTGCTTCGTAAATCATACAATATTATTATTACTTCGTAGTATTTCATACAATGTTATTTCGGCCAGTCGTACACGGACTTAGGTACTTTAGTACAGCAGTTTTTAAATTTGTATATTGTTTATGTATTTTTACAAAATGATGTTTGTTACATACAAATGTTTGTTATACAAAAATCCCATTATTGTGCATTCGGACTCTGTTTAGAGGTTATAACGCTAGGTACTTTAGCCAGGCTAATATTTTTAACAAACTGTAAAAAATATTATAATAGCTTTGAAAAAAAATATATATATATATTCACTAGGCTTTGAAATAAATAATAGTCAATCTAGTCAGCCAATAAGTGACGTCACAGTTCAGTATCGAAACATACGAAATCTACTCGGAAGCACGTTTTGACACGTCATAAAAAGTATGTTAATTAATTGACGGTGTCAAATAGCCTGTTGGCATATTATCTTTGATAACTAAGGCAATTCAATAATGAATTTAATAAACAAGGTACTATGGAAAACCAATTAACACGAGCGGTGCAATCATCTATGGCAATGTGACAACATATTGTTTGTGTACTTCCATGAAAATAATAAATTGTTGACAAAAAATATTTTTGGTATATACTTTTTTGCTTGCTGACTGTAATTACACATTGTCATTTAACTTTCATAATGTACACCACAAGTCAATCTGACTAGGTACTAGAAATAGATTAAAATTAACTGAAGTTAAAAGCTTGTCAAAAGACTGAAATCCTATTTCACTACTCTGTAATAATCCTGTTGCCTTGTATCACAGATAATTAATTATCTATGATGCCGTATTTATTTAGTTTGTCCGATCAAACAGAGGTGGCATAAAAAAATCCATGACATAAAATAACAATGATATAAGTAGAGAGTGATGAAACATGTCCTTAGGCTGCAGACTACTTAGGCGTGACCGAGACGCTCGCCGTACAGTGGATATCGGGGAGCACACGCATTGAACAAAAAAAAATCGCTCTTCGCATCTGTGTGTGTCGCTGGCGTCCAGTTTGCATCGTTTACATCATTATATATACCGATTCGTATTATTAAGTATGCAGTTGTTTATGTCGATATAAAAGTACGTTACATTTACTGGCAAATATCGAGAATATAAAATTAAAGGTCGGTATTATATCGATTGTTTTCAATGCTGAACAAAAATTACACTTTTAAATTGTATCAATGAAACACGTGAACATCCTTCTACGTTTAACAGTATCGTATAAAATTTGTCTGCTGCATAAAATTTAATACTCACATACGTTTTCTTAACAATTAATTTCAGTTATTAGAGGAAGTTACATAATCGTATCCAAGTTAAATTAGTTCCTATGCTATATTTGGAATGGATTGAGTAAATGCATGCCAAGTTGGTGACAAATCTGTGTATTCAAGTGAACAGAGTATTGAGCGAGACAAGAACGATCTTAAGTAATATTAGTATTAAGAATAATAAATAAACGCTAATAAGAGATGTCGCATTTTGAGAACATATCAGTTTCATGAGAGCGAGATTGTTTCACAATCACAATCCTACTTTTAATACGATGATGATGACGATGAGTTTTAAGACGAGGCACCGGAAAATATTCCAACGTCAGCTCCGCCCATATAATTTTCTCAACAAAACCATATGCGGTATGGGCCTAAAAGTACGAAATGCATCATGAAAGTAAACTACTTAAGCGACTGAATAAAATGATTTATCCCAATTAACTATAGATAAATAACATTGCTATCTTTTGGAGCTCAAATCTATCGATTTTTTGCACTAATAGTTTTTTCCGACTCAAAAAAGTTAATGCCTTGTCTTAGGCGTTGCGCGTTAAACGTCGCAGTTTCATCTTATCCCACCCAACCAATCAAACTTTTAAGTCTTTTCATACAGAATTTAAAGTAAAGTTTCAAAGCGCCTATAACTTTCATAATGTGCTTTGATTGAACTGCTCTCAAATAATTTTCTTGTTTAACGTGGGGCGCTAAAACGAGCAACCGGGTCATCTAATGGAAAGTAAACGCCACCACCCATTGAAATCTGTAAAACCCGAGCAGACAAATTGGGAATACTCCGTGTGCCGGTAATTTTGGTGGCTGTCTTACATCCCACGTCAGAACAGAACACACTAATGGAAGAAAACTGCTACTAGACAGTATTATTAGCAAGTGAGATGATGGTATCGATCCTGTTGGACTTTACGCAAGATCCTATACCTATACTCACAAATTAAGTGTTTTCGACAATGATCGCCAAGATGCTTGCAACAATATTCGGTTCATGTAAATGCTTAGATGTGTCACCATTTTCATAAAAAACGAAGTTCAAACTAGAACCTCTTATATTTAGGCCAATGTCAATGAACTCTACGGAACCCTACGTTATCTTCTTACAGCACCGTCTTCGATTCAATAATTACCGTTTCGAAATACTATGTCTTTGACATTCCCCTTACATACAATAATATCACACATTGATATTGTACACATCGTACGTAACTATTATCTTTAATTTAATATTATAATTTCATGTCAATTCAGTAAAAATAACAATCGCGGTCTACTTTCATCGTATGCGCTGTTTATGACTATTCATGAAAAAGTTCTATTTCACAATCAGTGTGTTCATAATGTTATGTTCGCACTTAAAATCTCAAAATTGTATTTTGAGTGCACTGAAAATGAAAAAACCTTTACTTGCAAAGCAAACAATTACTTATATTTTGTTGTTTACGTTGTTTCATTGGTTATACACCGTGGGCCCGAATAACCCGAGGGATTTTAACCATCGATTTTAGAGCCCAATTGGAGTATATAAAGTAGTATAACATGTAGTCCTATAACAACCCGTTTTTGAGATAATCGTTATTTAAGAAAAATCATAAGTAGAAAAATCTCAAGTGTAATACACCCTAAGTATGTGACGTAGTATGTTTAACCACTTAATATTTTTAAACGCAGACATACTAATGGCATGCTTTCTGGCCAGTTGGCAGTATTTAAGTTTGATATCCAACTACAAGTAGGTTTCATTATCATGGTTATTTCTACCGATATTGAAGATGCGACTTAAAACTGAGTTGAGTAACAGACTGCTGCATAGCCGTGTAATTATAATATCTTTTTCTTGACTTAATCACAATTAGTACTCCTCACTTATCGCTAAAACTTAAGATTGTTTCTATCGCGATAGGAATCGCGAGTTGCGAGAGTGCAAACTATTTGTATTTACCTATGCTATAATAACTGGCCGATATCATGAACGTTAAAAATGATTACTGATTGTCACGTCAGATCAAATCACGGTCGGATATCGGAGCGACTCGTGAAGTGTCATGTTCGCTTACTCTGTTTCTCTACTAAAGATTGGTTCCTCTTACTCACTCTCTTAACTAAAGACTTAACTAAAGACTTGTTCACAAGGCCGTGCTAAGCTTAATTGAATTATTTTGTTCTAAAAAATAATTTTAATTAAAGTACATAATTGAACCTATGTTCATATAACATTTTTTACTCGTATTATCGTCAGAAATACCCTGTTAAAATCCCTCGGGTTATTCGGGCCCACGGTGTATAAAAGGAACAACGATGCAGGTATTTTGTACTAAAACTATTTTATGCGTTTTTGTAAACTAAAGATGCTTTCAAGCTGCTTCTTAGCCGGATTTCGCATTACAGTAATTTTATTGCTTTCTAAAATTATTGTTCCTCTATCCTTGACATTTTATTGCTAAGCGACTATATTAAACACCGTAAACATTGTAATTTATAGATAACTTTAAACATATCAGAACCCATTCACCACATGCATCATTGAATCTCTCATCCACTATTCTTTAAGTAAACTGTCATGTCATAAATTAAGTGCTACATATACGAGATTGCACATAAACTTACATCTAACTTAAAACTTTTCTTAGGTATACTTCGAATATCATCACGTCATCAATAACTTATTATAACACTTTCATTCAACAACGTGTCAACATCCATCTTTATTAGCACAATCACGGACGGCTCGCGAGCAAAATGAATTCTATAAAATACTTCCACTGAGTTCGCACTCGACTTGTCGACGAGTAGTACACGGAAAATCTCACTTGTATTTAGAGTGAAGTCTTTTTAAGATCTCGATTATGAATCGGTTTGAGCGAGATGCAAGGCATCCCGTTGATTACTAGTCACGGCGGGCGCTTTTCGGAGGCGCCGTCGCCCGGCGAGCGTCACGCCCTCCGCCGGCACATTAATAGATTCTTGTACGCCTGACGGTACTCGCTCGACATCACCACGTAGATAATCGGATTAATACACGTCGTCAAGTATATAAGGATGTATCCCGCAATGTTCGCCGCCGGATGTAACGTGAACTCGCGGAATATCTTCGTCAGGGTTATTGGCAAATAGCACACCCAAAACGAAAGCATTATGGCCATGATCATCTTTAATAACTTCCTGTCTTTTGGGGTTAGGCGCGGCGCTCGCGACGGCACTGGGGCTCGTTTTAAGACCGCAGCGGCTTGTCGAAGGCGTTTCGCTGTTTCGCCTCCGCTCGGCGTGCGGGGTTTAGCATCGAGAGCGCACTCTTCATCATGGCCGTCTAATGTATCGACTCCAGAAGAAGAGGATCGTTCTGGGCCTGGCGTTGGTGGACAATGTAATGCTGGTGGGGCAAGTAGAGTTCGACGCGGTGGTGCCACATGATTAACCCCATTCTCAGGACCTGGAGATCTCTCTACAGCAGTTGACGCTGAGCCTACAGCAGAGTCCTCACGACCATGTCGCGGCCTGCCTCGGGCTGGTGCTCTTGACTTCCTAGCTGCTTCCCGAACAATGCAGAATATCCTTGCGTAACAAATAACAATAGCAAGACACGGGAGCATGAAAGCTCCAACGAATAGGAACTCCTTCGGAGATCGCTTATTGCTGTCTGGTAGTATCGAACAGGAACCAATGGTAGGGTCTAATCCAAAGCGCCCCCATTTCTCAAGCCACGTGGCTATTAGTGCTCCAAAGGCAAACGCCCACGTACTGGCCACCATAACTGCTAAATACTGTCTTTTGTATAGCCTGTGAACAAAAGAAAACAATTATTTGTCATTGCCATTTTGGTTTAGCTCGATTAAACGGAGTTCGTGTAGAAATAAGCACTTCGATAGTTGCTTACTTGACATAAACTTAGTTTAAATTGTTTAATCTACAGCATGGATTTTAATCATTACACGTTGCGTATTAAAAGAGGTTTTAGCAAAGAAAATTACAATCTTTTCTCGGCTAAATATATTCATTCCGTTGCTGGGAACTGCTTCCACACAGAATGATGGAAAAAACAAAACATAGCTTGCCTTTGTGGATCGGCCCTAGCCTTGGAATAACTCGAGAACGACAGTTTTTAAATAATTTATTGAATCAGGCGTTACTTTGCGGAGGTCCATATCAATGAACTAAAATAATTTTTTTGCTCACCCGCAACTTTATGATAGTTAAGTTTATGCAAAATATGCGTGTTCATGCAGGTCCTCCACTTGTGTGATTTGTGTGTGTTCTTTTCTTACAGTGTGGAGGTGGAGGTACTGCATGAATACGCATATTTTGCATAAACTTAACTATCGTAAGGTCGCGGGTGAGCAAAGAAATTATTTTAGTTCATCGACAGTTTTTAATCATGCATGGTTATTTACACTAGATATATTTGTGAACTAGGGAGTGATACGTACTTAGGATACAGCCGTGGATGTGAAATCATGACGTATCTGTTGATCGTGATGGCCAGTACAGTGAACAGCGACACCGCGACGAGTGCATATCTTGCTAACGGGAACATGCGGCAAAGGATCCTTCCGTGCGCCCAGGATCGCCGCCAGAAGGTGGACGCTGCGAGCGGGAGGTTGAAGCAGCAGAACAGCAAGTCAGAGCAAGACAGGTTCATTATGAATACTGCTGTTGCGTTGCGGACCTGAAAAAGAGAGTTGGTGTTACTTTTTGGTTTAGCCATGGTGGTAATTTTACACGATGTTAATTTCGCAGCGTTAAAAACTGGCATGGCAGAATGATGCAAGATGGGTTTACTACTACACGTTGCTAGCTTTCAGCACCAGTCTTTTGCGCAAATGTAAGTTTTGTAAGCTACATATACCCTTATATATAGCACTATAGAAACTTTTATCAAATTTTAAAAACGAAACGGAAAGACTTTAGGTTCCATCATACTAAATTAACGGGTCTGATATGATTTCAAAGTAAATAAATTAAGTTAGTTTTACTTATAAAATTAAGTTAGTTCTACTTATAAAACTAAAATATTTTTATAAAAGTCGTAATAAAAGAATTAAACCGCCAATACCTACTCTTTAAAATATGTACAAAAGGCGTTAAACTGGATATGCACCAACATCTGTAATACTATGTATTTTTTAGTTTAAACTGTCCGTGGCTATTTTGACCCGCTTGGAATAACATAAGCACGTGCCTATGTATAAAAATATTGCTCAATACGCATCTTGTGAAATATCACAAGCAATTATGTACTCTTCGCGTACGTAAATATTATAAATAGATTATGTATTGGGTCTGTATTGAACACTGACCTAGGATAAGAGATATGGCTGTATTTATAAAGTTGCTACTGAGTTAATTACCGACGAATGTCTATCGTGCCGGACGACAACGCTAAAACTATATCTGTGCAGGAATATCAGTGAAGAGTCAAAGCAAAAAAATCTTTACCTATTAATTTTAGGCTATAACAAGCACTTATGAATGTCAAAAAAAATCTACCACCGTTCAGTAAATAACCATACTAAGATAACAAGTCCATGACCAATTAGTTAGAGAACCTGACTACGAAGCTCACGGGTTCGATTACCGGCCGGGGCAGATATTTGTATGAATAATACGAATGTTTGTTCTCGGGTCTTGGATGTTTAATATGTAGTTAAGTATGTATTTATTTATATAAGTATATTTATCTGTTGCCTATAGTATACATAGTACAAGCTTTGCTTAGTTTGGGACTAGGTCAATTGGTGTCAAGTCTGCGCTACTGCTACCGGTACCACCCACTGGTGTTGCAACCAGTTTTTAGGGTTCCGTAGCCAAAATGGCCAAAACGGAACCCTTATAGTTTCGCCATGTTTGTCTTTAGCGTGTGAAATATTAGTTCCAAATGTCATTGTATATATGGAATGCTGACAAACAGTTGCGAAGACTTAATCGCCTCAGAACCAAATTCGGTAACTGCGCATACCTTTGGCACAAGTGGGGATGGTGTGAGTCGGCAGCGTGCGAGTGTGGGGATCCGAAACAAACCATACACCACATTGTATTCGAGTGCCCCATCACTAAATACGACGGACCGGCTGAGGACTTTGAACACCTAACAAGTGATGCGAAGTTGTATCTTCTGCGTAATTGTAATTTTTAATTTAAGTTATAATATCAATTGCATGAGATAATTTTTTGAAAAATGTATTAACCAGTGTGTAATCGCCATACGATAAATATAAAATATAGTTGCGAAAATGTATGAAACGTTTATAAAAATGTCACTGAAGTAGTTCTAAAAGCCGCTACACTTAGTGACTAAGACGCTTAGTTGGCAACACTACTGGGTACTACGTCCGCGAATACGGGGGGGGGGGTTACCACATTTCAGACAGCGTGAACCGAGTGACAAAGATATTTCCTACAATGCTATGTTAGTAGCTACACCAACAGTAATTAAATTATGTGTCACGGACATCGACTACCAAACTAAGGTTTTGTCACCCTTCTGTGTTTATAAATGTTGGGGAAATTTAACCAAGTCGTCAAATACATTGACTGAAATGTGTCTTGCTTAGCTTACCAACATCTACGCAAAGGTTGCCCTAAGTAACTTTGGGACTGGACAACTGTTGTCCAGTCTCGCGACTTTGATATACAGCTCTAAGCAGTAATAATTAATTCACAGAGCCGTTCCAGATGGACTGCATTTCAACTGCAACGTTACTGCCAACTGCCGACTGACCATGCGTTGACCATCGCGGTTTCATTTCATTTAGCAAAACTGCACGCAAACTGCACGCTAACTCGTCTTAGTGTTCGGCTGTTATAGTTACGCTGAAGTTGTAATACAGCCCGTCTGTAGCTGCCCTTAGACGTTAAATAGATACAAATTTTAGCACTTAACCTACTCCTAAATTTGTCAAATGCTCGAACCATTATCGGATTCCATCTTCGAAGGATTTGTTGAAGTCGCGTAGAGAATATATATTAACATTCCTTAACACCTCCTGAACAGGGAATTGTAAATCGTTTCCTATTTGGTAGAACGAACGATCGCCATTGCAGGAACTGAAATCTGTAATCTGTTTCTCATATTCTTGAATAAGTAGTATGCGTCTTAAAGTAAATATCTAAGCTTCTGCTAAATGGATTAGCTGCTAATATTAAAAATTAAATTATCGAAAAGGGACAAACGGAACCCTGTTAGTTAAATGTCTCTACACCTACTCTACACTGTTGAAATAAATAGAAGAACCATAAAAGATAGGCTGAAATTTATGAATAATATGTATTTCCATTGCCACTAATAAAGATAATCTTAGGTTAGTTCTTTTTTTATGTATGTAAACTCATAATTGTACAGAATTATGTAAATAACTAAATTAAATTAATGAACTAAAATAATTTCCTTGCTCACTCGCGACCTTACGATAGCTAAGCTTATGCAAAATATGTGTGTTCATGCAGATCCTCCACCTCCACACACAAATCACACAAACCCATCTATCACCACCACCACACTACACTGACGCGTTTCGAACTCAATCAGAGCTCATCTTCAGAGTGACACAACCGTACACCATGCTACCAGTTGTTAGACTAACGAACCACAACCACCGTTTTAACTTGTCACTGTAACTCCACAAGTATCCACATATATTTCATGAAACAAAAAAAAACTACCCACAAATTATTAATATTTTTTTTAAACCGTCCTTCAAAACTACCTTGATTTTTAATTTATTTACTGTCTAGGCATGTTAAATAAGGCATGTGTTGCATGTTACTTAATTAATTGAATAGATCAAAGTATTTTTGTCTATTTTATTATTTACAATACTTGATTTAATTCCAAAAACTGTTTATTTAATTATAAAAGCAGTAACTATTTTTTTAATTTTAAAGTAAGTTAATAAAAATGGCTTATTCAATCAAGCATTAATCGAATTTTTAAATGTTAAATTTTCCACCATCTCTACGCTAGTCTATGCTACTACAGATTATACCCATGTTTCATTCAAAAAATATCGTCAGATTTTTGACGAAGACTTTTCAAATGAAAATTAAATATTGAAATCGAGTAAATTTTGGTGAAAAAAGTGATTAGAACTCTAGTTAAAAGACACGAATTATAGATAAATGTATTATTGACTCGATCCAGTGAGATTTATACAAGGATTTTAATGAAATATATGTTTGTTTACACTTCTTATAAATTGGATAGGCATAAACCATAGGTACGTTGATGTATCTATGAATTTGTACGGAACTCTCGGGGTACTAGGCTGACTCACATCTGGCTGTTTTTTATAACTCATTGACATTTTACTGTTGTATACCTATGTACTCGTATATAGGTCCATCGTGTAGTTGAATTAAATAGTTTATCTATCCAAGCTAAGTTAATAACACCACCAAGCTAAGTTTGCACCTCGCACTTAACAAGAACAATTAAAAAAATTAAATTCAACAAATAGGAGACGAAAATTTTTGCATCATCAGTTTTCATTCTTTGTCGCCGATACGCGTCTTGCGAATTTTCGTCTCCTAGGCTACGAATCTCCTAGGTATTTGTTGAACTGTTCTTGTTAAGTGCGAGGTGCAAACTTAGCTTGATCGTGTTATAATTTTACTGTGAGTTTGTCATTTCATTTGGTGCTCTGTACAAAAAGCACAGTAAAATTATGTTGACTCGTTATTTTCGTTTGAGCTATGGTGCAGTCAAGTTCATTAAATTCTGAGCAAAAATTCGATCAAAATTATCTGAAAACGCTTCTATGCCGTCAACAATAGAGTCGCGTTCACATATTTTTGATCAAAGTTTTGCTCAAAAGTATTAAAACTCGACTGCAGTAGAAATAAACGAGAATGACTGTGCATACCTACAAAACGAATTCTCACATAACCAAGTTAGGAAAAAACAATGGAAAAACCAGCCAGCAGCGTTTGACCTATTACGGTAAATAACACCCTAACGACTTCACAAGCAACTTTACAAGGCACGTAAACAATAATGTACCTACCATTGTTTTTAATTTTTTCGTACAAGGAAGTCTCACGTAACAAATATGTGCTTATTAAATATTTACCCCCTTATTCATAAAACTTAACAAGCCTATGTTAACTAACAAATGCTTTGTCCCTTTCTAACAAATACAAATGTCGAAGTGACAGATAAGGACAAACGAATTTTAGCGGCATTTTAACTAAAATAGGTTTGATTGTCGTTTATGAATAAGGGGGTTAGTCTTTACCCGCAGATAACAACAGTCAATGATAACATTAAGTAAAGTTTCGACCATTCCGCTGTTCAAAATACGCTGACGCACTGTGAACGCACTGACGTGCCAGGAGCCACATTTTCATCTCGTTCTATCCATTGAAAAAACTGACGCATCCTTACGTCCTTGCTAATATTATAAATGCGAAAGAATCTCTGCCAGTTCATCTGTTACCTCTGCACGCTTAAACTGCTGAACCGATTTTAGATGGAAGTTGGTATGAAGATTGTTTGAGACCCTCGGAAGGACATAAAATAGTTTTGATCTTGTAAAAGTCGCATAGTTCACGCGGGTTAGCAATAAATAATATTTTGGCAGACAAAGTCGCGGCCAAAAGTAAGTCATAATTGCGTTTAAGCATCGATTTGGAATATACGCCTCAGAAGTGTTTACGTAGCGTCCATTTTTTTTGAGCAGCCTTCAAGCTGCGTTCGAGCGTTTCTGCCTAATAACTTTCGTGGACATTTTTCTGTAGAAATGGTGGAAGTGGCAGTTTTTTAGTTATCTGGTAGAAGCACTAAACTTTAACAAATAATCAAAAATTAGATTAGAAACTCTGGCCAATTCGCAAAAATGTGACCACAGAAGCGAGACAGTTGACACAATCGAATAATGACCCGCGAGGGCGAGGACGGTACGCGTTAAAAACGTGACACGTCACATCACTGTGTTCACGGTACGCAGCGTATTTTGAACATCGGTGTGGTCCATTCTTAAACGTGATATGAGACGCTGCTTCTCTCCATTGCCACTCAGAACAATGACCATTTGTTATCTGCGATACGACGTGGAGACATTAAATTATGTAAATGATGTCAGTATTATCTGAACTACGACGTGGCGATTGCCTAATCTACTGTTTGTTTATTGTAATGATTTGATATTTAGTAGCGGTTGGGATTTTGGTAATTTATTAGATGTTAAATCATTAATGTCCGACAGATATTGGGAATCAATGAAATGAATACTTAACAAAACGCGTTTGCGTGTAGGTACCAGTGGCGAAGCATCCAGAGAGCCTATAACGCGCCTATAACGGAGCCTATAAGAGAGCGATAACACGCGGCACGGATTGCTGAGGACCTGGGTTCAATTTCCAGCGCTGGTCTCTTTTTCTGGTTTTTCTGTGCATCCATGTCTCAGTTTGTATTTTCGATATGGTTTCACGGGATACCCGTAAAACTAATAAATTTGGAGTTGAAATAAAAAATACAAAAAGACTCCAAAAAACCAATCATAATCTAAGCTACCTTTACAAATAACAAAGTTATAAAGGTTTGAAAGTCAAGATTAGACAGAGAAAGACATACTGGCATGTGACGTCACACGCCAGTACCGCCATACTTGCCGCATAGAGAAAAGCGTTCGAGAAAGAGACAGGTATATAGATTTTTCAAAAAATCTCTATAAATCCAATTTTTAACCGATTTCAATTTTCTCTTCCCTAAACACTATCTGTATATCTATATTTTCATAATAATATCAAGATATGGCAAAATGAGGAGTTGTCAAATACCGTATTATGTATCTTTTAAAACGTGTACGGTTTATTTGTTTGTTTTGTCTAAAGCATCGTGTTAATTTTATCACTACCCGATAAAACCATGTGAAAATCTAACTCTTGAATAAGTGAATGTAGTATGTAGAACATTTTATGATTTTCCCGCTAATAAAAAACTAATTGCACATCTACGGTAATTTGATCCGATTGCTACCTGGGCGACCGAACTCCGCTCGGGCTAAGCCTCAGTAACCAGCACTTTCCCAGAGATAAGACCAAGCTAGATCGATTTTTCATCCCCGAAAACCCTTAAATACCAAATTTCATCGAAATCGTTGGAGCCGTTTCCGAGATTCTGATTATACAAAAATTGATCGTTTAAAGGTATTGGTTTGTTTAAACAATAGAACGCATAATGTAGGTAGTAACCAAGATTAATAGTAGAGACTTCTAAAGTTAGATCAGTAGTCGATGCGTCTCCTTACTTTACGTAGAACATACATTCACTACGATAAGATGTTGCTGATAACCTCTCACCTGGTTATCATGTAATTTCCGTTCGTGTCTTAATCAAAAACAAGCGTGTGTGAACGTTGATTTGTAATCTGATGTAAAGGTTAAAACATAGAAAATACCTACACGAGAAGAGTAAGAGTATCTCTTAAGACGAGAACACTGAAAAGAGATACAATAATTTTGAGGCTGGGAAGGACGAGTAACTAGGTTCAACCAGTTTCCACACTTTCCGTGAAAAAAAAAACAAAATAAAACGGGAATTAAAATATCTCATTACGTTGTACATGCACTTATAGGCAAGAAAACCCCCTTAGGGATTGGCAGACTAAAGAATACTGCTTGAATATATGTATCGCCATTAAAAATGTTTGGTCACTTGTTGCCTAAAATCGGTACAAATACCGGGTGTGGCCCGTAATATGAGCAAATAATTAAAACAGATCATAATCGTCAACCTGAACAACATTAGTTCAGCGACTTTCAAAAATAATTAGTTTTTTTAATTTTTATTACTTACACTTTTAAGTTTAATCGAAGAAGCAATGAAAAGCAAAATGCTTGATGTTTGTAGCGTGACAGGCGACGTCAGTTGGATTCTAGGATGGCGTACATTATTAGCAGCATTTCATTTGTATGAAAAAAAATATTTAAAGACTCCATTATTTTTACAAGTAGCTGAACTAATGTTGTTCAGTTTGACGAGGACGAGCTATATTTTAATTTTTGCTCCTATTACAGGCTATAACCGGTATACGCTCTATTCATTAAACCTGCATGACCGATGAACTTCAAATCACATTTTATATTTTCCGATAAAAAATCGATATGCTAACTTTGTAGGAGCTTCAAAAAACTTTGTTCGGACTTGCAAATCGAATCATTCAGCTAAGATGGACTTGAAAAGTGAATTTGACTTACCTTTTTGCACCGAGCTAGTGCTATAATTGTGATGAGGTTCCCAGGGATCCCGACCAGCATGAACAGGACACAACACACCGAAGCGAACCGCAGCAACCCCTCAGGGTAATCCTTAAACAATTCCACTTCTGCCAGCTTCTCATCAGTGTACTCATCCAGCCCTACCACAGTCCAGTTGTATGGGTCGACTTCACTCGCGAATGTACTCTTCAAACTCGGTAACAAATCACCCATTTTAACTTCCAATAAGCACAAATCAATCACACGTCATTTCCTCACCGACTTTACGCTACAAATGAGTGGCGATGGTCGTAAAACGTCATCCATTTCTGTGATTTCTTACTCAGAATTTGTTTAATGACTCTGCTAGTAGGAGCGCGGGTTTTCGCCCGCGATTGATAACTGTCCAAGAATTGTGTGGACAGTTAGTGCTGTGATAACGCATCGTTGATTCGGTATCGGTTTGCAGCTGGTCAGGAAGCTGGTATCAGTGCGCTGCTCCCATTGCTGTTGACTCGGCCGCGCTATCTGTAAGGACAAAACAGAAAATAATTAGTTTAATTGAATGTCTACTTGTTTACTCGTGTTTTATGCTATTTGTACGAGGAAATAAAAGTATTGGAACTGCTTAGAAAATGTTTCTGACACAAATATAAATACTAAATGTTTAGAGGTTATCAGGTTATACAATTATCGCCAGAAAAATTTTCACAGTTTATTTTTAGAAAATGCTAATATTTTTTTCCACTTCATGAGTATAATTATTTGCTTTATTCAATGTCTACTGTAAGAGTTATTGTAGGTACTAAATACATACTCATTAATAAAGCAGTCGACATATAAATTACGGTATTAATAGCTCTATTTATACATAATAATTAAACACATTTGAAATAGAGTCCATCAGTTGAGTACGTGCTGCTGCATCACACGGTGTATGTAAATATGTGTAATATTTGTTTTATTATTATTCCCGCTCATTGAGGTAAAAAATATAATTTTCCTTTGTTTAATGCCTCTGCTAATAAATACCTAGGCACCTTTTCATTAATATAATTCCTCTATTTGATCATCTTACGCACATTAAATGGATCGACCCCGATCACTTGTAGATAATCCGCGGCTGATGGACCATTTCACAGCTGTCGAAGCCCTGACAGATCTCAGCCTGGAGCGAACGATTTGTATTATTTCTTACCCTTTCTGACAATCAATAGATGGGTATAATAGCGTTTATTTAATACCTTTTGATCGAAAGGATGCATTGGGTAATTACTTTTTCTTCCAACTATGCTTAAATTTCATCATAACCGCACTAAATACCCAGCACAAAGCGGGCCTTTTCTGCTCTAGAGCAGAAAAAATGTATGAAAATCCTTTATTGCATTGTTTTAGATTTCTTTTAATAGCACCACCAAAGAGGTAACACAAGTATTTTTGCTATAAAATTAGCCTGCATAGTGTAAAAAATCTAGTGTTAGGTTGCTCAAGCTAACGGTTTTATGAAATTTGACAGATTGCGTACAAAAAATTGCTGCTACTAATCCTACCAAAAACAGTAAGTAGCCGTATATTTAAAAAAAAACTCTTTGTGTGTTTGGTTGACCAACCTGGCGCCCATCCGAAATTTGACAGATCGCGGGTAAAAATATCTGTTACTGGCTACTAACTCTGCCAAAAAAAGGAAGAAATTTAAAAAAAAAGATTGGCGGGAACTTTGCGAATTTTCCGTGGTCATTTTTTGAGAGTGCGAATGTAAACTTACAAAAATGGAATCATCAATTGCTAGTGACATTTCTTTCCTATTAATTGTTTAGCATGAGTTTTTTTTCGTCTACTATTCCTGCAGGGCTATTACGAAACCTCTCACACTCGTATTAAATAATATAAGCATCAGCGGGGTGGTACGATGCGAACTTCGATTTTCGAGTTTCGTTGTAGCCCAGCTGTAATAGTTGAAAGAAAAGCAGATCATGCACCTCGCATTAACTAATTTATATTGTCCTCGTGCTTTTTAAAGCCCTCGCTTACGCTCGGGCTCCAAATCGGCACTCGGTGCAATAATAAATAACCTTCTGCTTGGTGGAACAATCTACGTACTATTGCTCTCTGGGAAATGTGACATAACATATCAGGAACTTGTTAGATATTGTTTTAAAAATAGCATATTTTTTTTTATAATTGGGGGATATTTATCCGCTGTCTAATACCCAGAGCTTTGCTTAGTTTGGGACTAGGTCAATTGGTGTCAATTGTCCCATGATATAAAAAAATAGGTATTTTTTTTGAATATTTTAAACGTAGCTGTACGGAATCTCGCAATCAAGACAGATCTTCATCGTACCAAGAACTGTTTGTAACAAGTTTCGCTACCCCGTAGTACACACCCTTACCCGCAAGGTCAGCGACATTGATGGATGTGGTGACCCGACCCACTCATCTCGTCCGAATCATCGCCTACGCGAACCTTTCAACCCGAATTTAACGTCAATCTTTCTAACCCAGGTTAAGTAAAATGTCTTTCGGTAGAAACTTCAAGCGCGGACGAATGTGAGTCACTTTACCTTCAAATTGGGTTTCGGGAAGAATTACTTTTAAAAGTCTCGATTTATCACGCAAAGAAAAACTTTCTTTAAGATAATTTATTCCGAATTGGTTTTTGGTGAAAATTTCGTGGTGTGCAAAATTCGTTAATAATAAAGAATTCGCCTGCACTCTTGATACGAGTAGGCATTAGTAAGCTATAGTATCGGTTACCCCCGGAAATTGTGGAATATTCCAGTACAAGTAGTGTCTGTCTATCTTAAAGCAAAAAATCATATAAATCGTGCGGCTACATACAAGTTTTCTGGCTAGAAGCAAATAAACAAACTTTCATATATAACATTAATAATTATGATAGTATCTTTAAAAACATGTTGCCGGATAACTGTGAAAAATGTTGATGAAAAATTATCATTTAAAACCTACGAGTTAAACGTGAAAATAACATGTGTTAGATAAAATCATGGCCTTGATGTCGTGTTATTTGGTCCCGTTGCGTAGTTAAGTACAATATTATTTTAACGATAACATTATGTACGCCTACGGGGGTGTGTCAGTTAGCAAAAAACATATATACAAAGACATCCTGCAGACAATTGTAATCAGCCGTTAAAACTAAGTAAATGTGACTTTTGAATACCCCAACAAGACCATGGAAAAGTGGTCTATCAATCTTTCAAGTGTGTCGAACTTTCAAGTTGACAGACACGTCTGATAGCATTAAGTATTGTTTTATGATATGCAAACGATTATTAACTTTAGGGTGGGAGACCACATTATTTGGCTGATGGTAGACGTCAAAAATATCTGTACATGTTTATGCTACTAACCATAAGGTTGATGTATATGTATATAACATACATTTGACGATTTGGCTGTATAGATATTTACGCCTTTGACGGTACACTTGTTTTGCTGACAGTACCTTTTGTTAATTACCAATCAAGTCATCACACGACGGTAAATTTCCATTAAATATTATCAGAATAATCACTAGAAGTGGGTAAAAAAAGCTCGTAGAATCTGAAAAATTAAACTTATGCTAGAAATTGAAAGAAAAAAAAAAAGTCGTGGTGGCCTGTCGTGGGTTCAAACCCCGGATTGCACCTCAGAGTTTTTCGAAATTCATGTGCGGAATTACATTTGAAATTTACCACGAGCTTTGCGGTGAAAGAAAACATCGTGAAGAAACCTGCACAAACCTGCAAAGCAATTCAATGGTGTGTGTGAAGTTCCCAATCCGCACTGGGCCCGCGTGGGAACTATGGCCCAAGCCCTCTTGTTCTGAGAGGAGGCCTGTGCCCAGCAGTGGAACGTATAGGCTGAGATGATGATGATGATGAGAAATTGATTTCAGTTCCTCGTTATTCCGTAAAGCTTTCTTTACCATTAACACCAACTCGAGCAGTTTACGTACACAGCGGATTCCTTACTTAACTAAATTAGAAACTACATACTCGTATTATTATGTCGCGTGTAAGTAAATACAAAGGCAGGATTTACTAAAGTATTAGCACCTACCCCAATATGTATACGCAAGCAATATCCATTAGCAAAGGTGAGAACTAGACCAAGGCAAAGTAAAAGAACGATACAATAATTATATTTATCCGCCCTCTCTAATTAAGAACGAAAAGAAACGGCTGCTGGGGTGTGAACTAGAGCCTGAATCATTTTGTTTCTCCAACGCCTTATTACGGAATGTCCAACGACCCAAATACCGGTTTTTGGGTCGAGTGGAGTGTTAATGAAATATCGTTTGCGATTCGACTGCTTACTTTATTAGGCTGTAAAGATGAGCTCGTTGGCTGTTGACGTCACGCGTGGTATCGTACAGAGCTATCGCTTATGGCTGCGTTGCTCGTATTGGGTATCAATTGATTAGTGGGAGAGCAGGAGGAGACAGTACAAAAGGATTGAACATAACTGAGTTACTGCGATCAGAGCTATAATACCTTCTTCTTATGGCTCATCATTACTGGAGGTCTGCCGTCAGCCCTTCGAATTCTTTCCGGTCTCTTGCCAAGCAAAATAGCTCTTTACCGCTGACTTTTCCTGACTATTCGCTTATGTTGCAAACCAGGACTTCTTTCCAGGGCTGTTTTTGTTGGTGGTTGATTTAAACTGTTTTTGCTATGGTTCAGCAGATGGTTGGGTTAGTATGAGTGAACAAAGCAAAGGTTACGGTTGGTATACTTTGAAAATCAATCAATGTATGAAAATATTTGTCAAAACCGCAATTAAAAATCCTGAGAAAATTTACAGGAGTTTTCAATTATAGTGACGTCACCTGTTGAAATGTTCTGGATAAATTTTAGTCAGAGTGTTATATACTAGAACAGAGAGAGAGAGAGAGAGAGAGAGCGAGAGACGCTGCTTTTCAGTGGGACCCATTAAGAGCGTTTATCCCTTTTGAGCTGACAACGTTGCATTTTTGTTAGTTTTTCTCGATTATTCCATAAGAATTGAATGAAAATTAAACTAATAATAATTAAATTAATAATGTTGTCTGATAGAACACTTCTTAATATATAAGTTAATGTATCTTCTCCAATAATTATTCGTTATAGACTTTTATTTTCTTTATTAACCGGTCATAAACATTAATTCGTTTTTAAGGAATATAAAAGTCTATCACGAATAATTATTGGAGTAGACTAACTTATATATAGGAGTATATAATATAGAATTAACTTATATATTAAGAAGTGTTCTATCAGAAAACATTTTTAATTTTCATTCAATTTTTATGGAATAATCGAGAAAAACTAACAAAAATGCAACGTTGCCAGCTCAGCAGGTACAAACGCTCTTAAAACTAAACACATAAAATACAAACATATACACACTAGGCTGTGACGACGTTTAAGTTAATTAATTAATTAAAGTTTATAGTCAAGATAATTAGTTAATTAATTTTGTTGTGTCAAGGTAAACTAATTTTGAACTTAAATAAAATTTTGCATGGAGAAGTTTATACATTGAGTAATGACAGGCTATTTTCTATTCGGGTAAATGGTAGATTTTACCGTTAACTACTTAAGTTATAATTAACTATTATGAGGCTTTATTCTGGCTGCTAACGCTCTTCGTGGTATTGTGTTGTTGTTAAATGGACATTTAAATTGGAAACCGTTAATATAATACCAAAACTTCCCTTTTATATTCCAGTGTATATTTATTATATCTTCAAAGTCGGTACGTTACAATATAATTAATTAAGTATTATTTTAAGATAAGAGAAAGCAATGTACAATAATGAGTAGTAAACAAATCAGTCAAGCTCATATCTCTAAGTAAATAAATTAAGCCAATGGTTGAATTTTTTCTCACTGTACAAAAAAAAGGCCGTTGAAAAGTTATTGAATGCCGATTTTTTGTGATATTTTTCCATATAACATCCCTAAAACAGGTACAAACTTAATTTGTTGCTGGTTTTAATATCCCAGTAAGTTTCGTGCAAAACGCGGCAGCCATTTTTATAATTGTAAGAGCAAATAATTTTATAAAGGTACGCAAGTCTAAAAACTGAGTTTGATTTGTCTGTTCTTCCTTTTTCGTCGGATGTTTTTTCTCCATTTAGAACCGTGGTCATAACCATACATAACCATGTAACGCTGTTTATGGAAATGCCGGATGAATGTTCCACTTCTTTAAGGACTATCTATTAACATACGCAGCGTCACATTGCTTATTTGCTATGACTCAGAATAAAATATTTATTCACTACAACACAAAATTACATTTACTTAGCAGTTATGTTTGCTCTGTTCTGTGTATTTTGCTTAACTTATTATGTTTACTTAATTAGTAAAATAAATACATTTACGATGAGTTACAAGTTAACTACACTGGATGGGTCCACCAATTAAGTGGGGCTGCAAAACTAAAACTAAATGGTTTCTTTTTCCTGGTGAGGTAATTACCGAACGCTAAAACTAACCTTACTGGTATTGGTCTGAATTTTACTAATATTTCTCACTTGGTATTTAAAAGTGTATTTTTAATCTAAATGCCGAAGTGCAGGTCGATTTTGTACAATAGAATCAATTCACCTTAGGTACTACTCCGAGAGCACAAAGTTGGAGTGCGGAGGTGTGAAGTTTCATACTCTATTTTTTTTTAGTTTCTACTTAGAACCACTTTTACCGGTTTAACTTTTAGGATGGTCTTTTATTGGTTCTTCAGGGATGTTTTAAATGACAAGCCTTGCAACATGACTTATATTGCTAACTGGCACATGGTAATTTGCAGTGGCGGAAAAGAAACTACTGAGGCTATACAAACTGAAAAAGCTAGCGCGTGTTAACCATGGCGCTAAGTACCCAATCCTGTGTCGCTACAAATTTAAACTTAATATTTTATATAAATAGATTTTCTACGTATAGAAAGTAGCCCAAAGCGATTATTTATTTCGGGTTACTATAACTGCATGTGTACTCATTTATCAATCATCAACAAATTTTTAAATTCCACCAACTTCGGGAAAATGTGTGTTTATCAGTACCATCTGCCTAAGGTCGTCTATTGTTTACGAGTACGAGCACCTTATAATTTTATCTCTATGACCCTATCTGTTTTATGTATCACTTTCTATTGTGTGTCCAATAAAGAGTCATTGTATTATATTGCATCATAACCTTTGGCTTTGGGCTAAGGGGTGTAGGGCTATTGTAGTGCCCACGTAGTCCTGAGAGTACACACAATCTACACACACACCGTCGAATTGCTACGATACAAGTTAAACTACTTCGTAATGTTTTATTGACCGTAAAGCGCACTTTAAATGTAAAATACACAACTTCGGAAAACTTAAAGATTTATGTGTTACAGTCTTACTGTAACCACTTGCTGGCTGCAGTACGAATGGGCCGGCTCGACTGGGTTAGTACCACACTATCACAGAATACCGGCGTGAAATAGTACTTTTGCTACTGTGTTTCGTACGGCGAGAGGGAGATCCGAAGGCCCAACTCCCCTCTCCCTTAAAAAAAAAGATGCTAATCGAAGCTTGAACTCACGTCACTCTCCATGAAAATCGACGTCAACCACTAAACGCTACCATGGCTTTTTCTTGTTATAGTAAAGGTAATTAAAGTTATGTATGTTTGTGCGCGCAGTGGCGCGGCTCCGTAACAACTCTTTTCCCATCGGCTTGCCTAAATTTGACCCAATCGCCCACATCCGCCCTTTCTACACTCTCCTCTTTGTAGTATTTTTCGTTTCGACTTGTCTACCGAAATTATAACGCAACGCCACTGATATCTAGGTAACCTATTAGATTAGTAAAGGATTAATTTATGAGCAGAATAAGAATAACTAGTGTTCTAATTAATCGACCTAACGTATTTTTTCTTTTCCACGGGAAAACGCCGCCATTTAATCAGATTTTTATGACTTAAAAAGACAATGCTCGGATTTTAATACTCTTCGAAGTATCAAGTGGTTGTAATGAAACCGTAAAATTAATATCAAGTCATGAAATTGTTATCACCCTGAGAACATTTTGGTGCGTTATTATCATGATTTTGATGGTTCATTTTGCGTTTTATAACTGAATAGGTTTTTTACGCGCCCGAGACACGTCATTAATCGTAAGGTTAATAAACATGAATTGTTGTAACAACATTATTTAGGTTAGGTATAAAGTAACTTATTTGGTTGTTATCTGTTTATGCTTTGTTTTCCTTATTGAGTGTAACTAGGTAGGTATTGAAGAAAGAACTGTGATTTTATTCATACTTTTCAATACGTAATAATTAAGATTTAATAATTAATTAGATATATATTTGGTACTTACGATCTTTTTCATTAATAGCACGGAAATAATTTAATTTGTTCACGCACGTTATTGAAATCATATAACTTTTAGACCATTATAAATCGTATGGTAGCTTATTAGTTTGACCTATTGCCTCTCAAGTAGAAGATCGTGGGTTCGAACCTAGAATCGCACTACTGAAATTTTCGAAATTCATGTACAAAATTACTTTTAATATTTACCAAAATGTTTATGGTAAAAGAAAGCATATGTGAAGTTCTCCATCCGCACTGGGCCTGCGTGAGAATTACAACTCAAGCCGTGTCATTTCAGGAAGAAACCTGTGCCCAACAGTGAGACGTGTACAGGCCGTAAGTGAAAATATAAATATATATATATCTAACAAAGTACCTTCCGTTAGACAAAATAGAATACTCTTATTAACGAATACTCGACATTATACGCGTTTCGGATCAGTAGTCCGTACTTAAGGACCTAAAATTATCCTTGCTAGATATGTACTCGTAATTGTAATAGATAATTATTATATTTCGTAATTGAATACGCACACCTGCCACCGTCGGCCGGAAAATCGAGGAAATTGGGTAGATAATATAATTTCCGGCTGTCTTATACAGCCGCGGTCAGCCTGCGATTCTTTGGAGTTATTATGAAGCCACGCCACTGCTAACTACGTACTCACACACAATGTTTTTTGTTTGTTATGTAAGTTCCTTTTAAAATATTTTCAATGTTCTTTGTGTCACTTTCTGACGAATGCTTTCAGGATATTGCCTGAAAAAAAAACATTATTTTATTACTTTTCCACGAAATACTAACTTAAATTATAAACATAGTATTTGTACTGTAATTGTTGGTTGAATACCATTTGCACAACAATACAAACACTCATACATGTGACCAAAGGCGTCTTTCATTACAAAACGTGCAATCGAAAAAGCATCTACCTAAACAAAACGCCTGCTTATAACATAAGATCGCTAAAAGTATTTTTTTTTTCGAATCATTCGTACCTAAAAAACGACCCAATTTAAGTGCAAGTCGTGCATACGCAACGCGGGTTCTGTAGGTACAGCCAGAGACAAAAATATAATAGACAACACACCACACCACCATCAACACACCACTACACACCACAAAACAAAAACAAATCAAACTGACTAAGTTCCTGTTTGTGTTCATAGACTACAGCCACTGAAAGACAAATTTAAAAAATTTAATTTCTTCCCCTGAGACTGACTTACGCACGCATGACTGATTTTTATTACTTGTTGATTTACGGTATATTTATGTGTATTATCGTGAGAGTGGCGGGAAACCGGTGGATGCAAGTGGCAAGTTGTCGTTCATTGTGGCGTTCTAAGGGGGAGGCCTTTGTCCAGCAGTGGACGTCTTCGGGCTGATGATGATGTGTACTATCATGTTTGACTGACTGGTTTTATTATGACTGGTTTGTAGATATGCAGTACCCTTAGTGTAAGTTTTCAGTTACAAAATACGACTCGATCGCGTTCGCGTTAAAATCTCAATTTATATGGAAACACGAACAGCGCCTCTAGCGGAACGTTTGCGATGTTCGTGTTTCCATACAAATTGAGATTTTAACGCGAACGCGATCGAGACGTATTTTGTAACCAAAAACTTACACTAAGGGCACTGTATAGTCACCAGCATTAATATCTGAAACAGCGGAGCGTGCAAAAATATCTGACACGTCCTTCCGGCCCTAGAAATAGAGTCGTATCAGATATTTATGCACGCTTGTTGTGTCAGATATTGGTGCTGGTGACTGTATATATTTATACCAATTTAGGCCGTTTTCCACCTATTAGACAGGGCCTCTAATGCACAACATCCTGCATTCGGTACGCCTGATTTTCGGCATTTTTGTTTTTGTGACATTTCGTGACCGCGGTACGTATTTTTTTTAGCTTTCTTCTATGTATTTTCTATAATAATGTCACGAATAAATGTTTTTTTTTCTTATCTTTCTTTCTATTATTATTAATTATAAGACTAATGATATCATTTAATATGGGAATGGACAGAAGAAAAATAGGCTCCCATATTGAACAGACTGTATATAGGTATCCTGGATATAAACCATTATTCAACATTATTTTAAATGGTATCATTAGTCTTATAATTAATAAATAATAATAATAAGTAATAAATTTCATTTTTTTAGTGTACGGTCCAAACTTAATTCTAATTATAATATCGAAGACATAAATGTTAGTTTCATTTGTTCATTAACTAGCTGTTGGCCGCGACCATCTTCACGCAGAATTCGTTTGTTGCTATCCCGCGGGAACTATGCAATTTTCTAGGATAAAAACTATTTTATGTCCTTCCCCGGGACTTGTCTTATCTGTATACCGAATTTCATCTAAATCGGTTCAACGGATAAGACGTGAAGAGGAAGGTAGCAAACAAACATACAGACTTACAAACTTTAGCATTTATATTAATATTAGTGAGATTTACTTTGCTATTTTTCATATCATAATTTAAAAACAATAAAAAAAAAATCCTATTTTGCTAAAAACAGAAACGTGTTCCTATAAAATACCTAAAGAGGCAGAGGCAAACAACATTCGGCAAGAAACAGAACGTTTATAATATTGTTAATTAAAGAAATATTTTGTACATTATTTTACAGTTTTTAATCGACAATTTGAATCTAAATGCAATGGACTTTTAATCATTATACAGTAGTTAACTTTTCACAACTGAGGCACTGCTCCAAATTTTATGAAATTTGGAATGGAAGAAGCTTGAACTTCATAGCAGGAGCTACGAGTAGAATATTTTTAAACAGGGAATAAGAGTGGATGAGTCTACGAAACACAATTATTAAATAAATGTATAAATATAAATTGAATTAGTATTATGTAGCGAATTACGTATTAATAATGTGTTATTTTGTAAGTGCATTACGTATTAATCTACTTACAAAATAAACAAAAATTAGGACTTCATCTTTTTCTTTTATTCATCAACATCACCATCACAGAAAATGTCCAATGTTATCCTGAATGGAGTATAGTTACTGCAAAGTCTATCGTTTTGTTTGTCGAGTGGGCGAGAGGTCGACAGCCCAAATTGAACCTTCGCATTTGGTTCTGCGATGTGCTGATTACTAGGCAGAGTACGTTTGGGATCCAGAAATACTTGAGTGTTTACTTAAATGTCTTGTCTGTTGATTGTCGAATAAGGTCTGCTTTTAATGTTATAAAAATAAATGTCGTCGGATCAACCATTTTTACATAATTTATTGAATCAGGCGTTACTTTGCGGAGCTCCATATCAATGAACTATAATAATTTATTTGCTCACCCGCGACCTTATGATAGCTAAGTTTAAGGAACTGCATGAACACGCATATTTTGCATACATTTAGCCAATTTTACGTTTCGTCCGATGGGCTACCTGGGTACGAATTAAATAAATAAAAAATAAATATCATGGGACAAGTGACAGCAATTGACGTAGTCCTAAACTAAGCAAAGCTTGTATTATGGATACTAGGCAACGGTTAAACATATTTATATAGATAAATACATACTTAAATAGGTACATTAAACGTCCAAAACCCGAGAACAAACATTCGTATTATTCAAACAAATATCTGTCTCAGGCTTCGTAGTCCTGTTCTCTAACATCTTGATTATCCGGTCATTGAGTTTTGTCGTCAAGAATTGGTTTTAAATAAATAAATAAAAATAATATCAGGGCAGTTGACAACAATTGACTTAGTTCCAAATTAAACAAAGATTACACTTGTAGGTAAATAATTATTAAACGTCCAAGATTCAAGAAAAGTCATTGGTATTTTCATACAAATATCTGCTTTTTGATCCCTGACCTGACTAGGGATCGAACCTGAGACCTCAAGCGTTATTGTCAGGTTTTCTAACCCCTTGGATATCCGGTTTTCATTTTATTTATAAATTAGTTCGTATGAAGAATCTTATAAAAGTTACAGCAAACAAGCGACACATGTATTTTCTTGCCTTTTAATCTTGAGTTCATAGCTGAGTAAGGCCCCATTTTATTTTAGCCCATTTTGTCCATCCAATCTTCCACACTGCTACTCGTGTCAAATCTTGATTATGTAATATATATCGAATTTGTAAAATCAACAGTATTTTTAGGAATAACGCTCGATTCTAAACTACAGTGGGGACCTCACGTAACAGCAAACGCGGGTAGATTGAGCTCTGCTGCTTTTGCAGTTTGGAAAATATGGCAGCTAACCGACGTGGCGACGGCACGGTTGGTGTATTTTGCTTACTTTAATAGCATTTTTTCGTACGGACTTATTTTATGGGGATCTACTGCAGACATTGAGTCAATTTTTATCCTACAAAAGAGAGCAATTAGAGCAATTTATAATTTGAAGATGCGTGAATCTTTAAAATCTTTTTTTAAGAAAACAGGTAAGTATCCTAACCCTGCCGTCGCTTAATGTTTTTGAAATAGTCATGTATGTTAGGAAGAACATATGTGATTTTTCCACTAACGTCGATAAGCCAAAGGCTACTAGAAACACAGGGAAGCTTAAAGTTTCATCTTACAGACTGGCTAAAACCAAATAGTCGTTTCTGGGAAATTGCATAGGTTTTTATAATAAAATTCCAAAAAATATTACAAATTAAACGGATATAAAATTCAGATCTATTGTCAAGAAGACATTAATATCTAAGGCGTATTATAAAGTTAACGATTATATCATGGACAGGGATATTTGGAAATAATTCCGATCCGCATTAGCGATCCCTTCAAATAGCGAACCTACTGTATTAAAAATAAAGTTGTGTTAAATACTTGTGATGTATAGATATCATTTAATAATATTGTGAATCTGTTAAAAAAATATATACCTCGTTGACTTTTTTGCTGGATTCTTCTCAACAAAGGTTTTTCCGAACCGGTGGTAGATTTTTTTTTGACATTCATAAGTGCTTGTTATAGCCTAAATTGAATAAAGACATTTTGACTTTGACTTTGAATCGTCCATCCATCTTACGTATCGTCTTCGTATACTCCTGCGGTTTCTAATTGGGCAATTTTTTTTCTGTTTCCATTGGACTTGCGGTAAATATGGCCTGCCAACTTCCTTTTCCTATTGGCTATTTTTGGTACCTATGTTAAAATTTTGCCCTTTGGGTGACTAGCAATTGGTTTTGATTGTCACATGAATGTAAGCATTGAAACAGGAAAAAACTGATACTATATGTATTGCCTTGCTTTGCCTATTAACTTTGTCTTATAGCATCTTATAGCATTACTGGGAGTAGTATACCTAGAATGACGAGCATTTCTAAATAACTAGTAAATTACGTATCTAATCGTTGCAATCTCGTTACAAAGCATGAACTATTCAAAATCATCTCAACACATTTTCGGTGTATGTTTTCGGTGACTCTACTAAATAGAGCAAATAGGGCAAATAGAATTAGCTCATGGTAACAAGCTTATTGTGAAGCCAGAGCACAATAAATCGAGGCTGAATACTGATGTTAATTTGAGGGTGTTGGCAAATAAAGCAATTATCATTCAAAAGCTCGATTGGCATAGTGACTCTTTTGAGCTTGTTTTGGTAAGCGAAATTTTAAATTTTTTGATGTATTTTAATTTTGATAAATTCATCATCATCATCATCATATCAGCCGTTAGGACTGTTGAACAAAGGGTACATACTTTAATAGACACATATTTAAAATTATAACCGTTAAAGTTCGTTTACATTCCATGAGGATAGATATATGAGACGTGAAAAATGATAGCGCTCTCCAACATTTTATCTGTCTCGAATTATTTGCTTGGGGTCGATTTACTCCTGAAGATATCTAAGGATAGCTTTTGGAATAGAAACATTTACATCGTGCAAAGCAAACTGATTCGTAAATTTATACCTACGTGAATAATTCTAGAAATATGAATATTGTGTGGAAAACGCAGTGTGGGTAAGCTTCGCACAAGGTGCAATAATAATAAATAATAGGTATCATGAGACACTTGACACCAATTGACCTAGTCCCAAACTAAGCAAAACTTGTACTATGGACACTAGGCAACGGATAAAGATACTTATATAGATAAATAAATACATACTTCAATACATATTAAACATCCAAGACCCGAGAACAAACATTCGTATTATTCATACAAATATCTGCCCCGGCCGGGATTCGATCCCGGGACCTCAAGCTTCATAGTCAGGTTCTCTAACCACTCGGCCATCCGGTCGTCAAATGGCAATGGACTGGAGCTGGTAAAAGTAACAGGAGCAATCTCCCAGTCTCCCAAGCCTATGGCCAACTTGGATGTCTTTCGGTTGACGTTGATGATGATGATGACGAAATTTTGTAAAACTTGTATACTTGATTGGCGTTACTTGTACTTGTAACGTGTCACTGTTAAGTACAGAATTGCGTCTTTTTGAAATACGCTTGTTTTAATATGACCTTTTAGTTACTGCTAAATAAAATATGGGAATGGAAAAACACTATACTTATCCTTTTGATAGCAATTCGATCGTTCACTTCTAATAAAACGTCCATGTTTTTACTCTTGGGCCAATATTTGCTTCCATTTGTGTCCAGAAGTTTCTTCTTAACTTATTCTATTATATTATTATGTTTAAAGATATACATGGGTAGCTATGGCTTTTGACACACACACAAACATCACGACTATATTCCCAAATGGGGTGGGCAGAGCACACGAAACGTTACCGCTTCGGAGCCACTGGCATGGCACTGCAGTCCATGGATGGCTTTTGAAAGGGAAACTAAACCAAGAACGGTATAAAATAAGTCTTCCAACGTTCCAACGCATATTGACAATGCTTTTAGCGTAGAAAAATTCATAAGTAACTAAACTATAGAGAAAGCTCTAGCGACAATGTCGCCCAGGGGTATAAAATAGAGGCATAATGTACAATTTAGGCAACTACAGAAGAATCCATACTCGAACATTATATTACGTAAGTACTATATGTTATGACGGTGGAAGCATTCTACCTACACTTCCACTGAACGTAGATATAGTTAGTGTTTAGTTTTGTAATTAAGGGACACCATACATCCCTGTATTATTATTATTATTATTTTGTATTTTTTTTCTTTAATTGTATACTGTAGTTTTTAAGTATTTTATTTGTAATTATTTTATTTTGAAAAAATGACTTTCTGCCAAGTTTCTAGCGGCGCATTCTTCTTGGCAATGATGGTCTTTCCGAAAGCGCAGGTAGTTTAAAAAATGACGTGTAAAAGTGCCCATTGCGGCCTATTTACTGAATAAATGATTTGAATTTGAAATTGATTTATGTATGTACTGTGTTGAAAAAAAAACCAGCCGCTTAGGCTAGAGAGAGGATCAGAGGACCAAAGAAACAGACATACATACGCTCGAAAAGCATACTTCGGGCAGTCGGTAAAAAGGGAGTCGCCAAAAATTTATTGCAGTCAAAAATAGCTACCAAAATAAATAAAATAAAATTGATAACCGGTTATTTCTACTTTTTGCCTTCGAATTCCAATGAAAGCAATTTTATAACTATTCCATTTTTTATAATAAAAGTTTTTAACAACTCTCAAAGGTTGACGATCTTAGTAGAATAGCTAAGTTTCTATTTCATAGAACTTTCTCAATTCCATTCCAGTGTCTACTTGTTAGGAACACTTGACAAATTTATTCAATTTCCAATCTTATTTAGGCGTGTTCAAACATTCGTGTGCTGAAAGTGAGTGGGAAGTAAAGGGAGAGTTGGAACCATTATTAAGTGTTACAAATTGAATTGTTTTTGGGATTGAATTACTATGTGAAAGTTGCACACCTTAGATCAAGTTTTAAACAAAAAAACTTACACACATATGTGACACAATTCAATGGTGTGTGTTCTTTATCTGCACTGGACTCGCGTGGGAACTACAGCTCAAACCCTCTCATTCTGAGAGGAGGCCTATGCCCAGCAGTAGGACGTGCATAGGCCGAGATGATGACGATATGCTTATAATTTTTTGCACGATTTTAAATTTTAACCATTAAATTGACAAGACCAAATATATTATATGCCTCATTTTTAAATATGGGATTTTGAGGTATGATCTTTCAATAGTTTTTCCTAGTAAAAAACGAATTTTAACACAAAGTAAAATAACAAAAAACATTACTTTGCACTTGCAAATGACAGTACGCTTATCTTATCACAAAGACGGAATAATTTATCTTACACCATTATGTTATTACTGCGAACATCTCAGCTTTCTCTAATGTATGTTCCCAGCATGAGTGTCAAGAGATATCAAACGTATTAATGTTTTTACGCGCAGGGCTAATGCGACTGTAACGCGATACCCATTAGGTCCCATGTCTACTAACATAGTTTATTTGAACTGTATCACACTGCAAGCCCCCTACTGGGCTCGTTGTAGGGTGCCAAGACGATTTTTCATAAGATACCTATTTCCGTTTGCAAAGGTCAATGCTCTCGCTAATCGAAATAAATAATAGTGTCTAAGTAGTGTTGCCAACGAAAGGAATTAAGCTAAGTCTTTTGTGAGAGGAACGACGGAATTACGAGGGGCTGAAACTAATCCTAATTAAATTAAAAGAATCGCTTTTTTTCTCCACATTGAGAATAATGTTACAGTGGCAGAATGTAAAGGTTGAACAGTTTTCAAATAATTTACAAGTAGCAAGCACAAGTTAGCTTTTTGAATGAGATTATGACAGAATATGTCATACTCGGTCGATAAAGCAGTTATACTGTGCAAGCAAAAACAGACTTTAAGGTGGTCAACCTTTTCATCCGCGACTGTACCTACTTATGTAATTGTTTGTATTCACGGTAAGATATCCCACTAATATTATAAATGCGAAAGTTTGAAAGTATGTTTGTTTTTTACTTCATCACGTCTAAACTATTGAACCGATTTAGATGAAATTCGGTAGGTAGGTGGTACAGATAGTTTAGGAAATAGGATTTAGGGAATAGGATAGTTTTTATCCCAGAAAATTGCACAGTTCCCGCGAGATAGCGATAAACGAATTCTGCGCGGACGGAGTCGCAGGTAACGGCTAGTAGAGGTAATAAAAACTAGTTATTTTTGCGACAGACGAGAAAGACTAGCTAAGTAAGTTCATAGCAGCGGCGTGGCGTTATTATAACTCGGTTCTTAACGAGTTATTTAAACTTTTTACATATAGGTAGTTAGTGACGACAAGTATGGCAAAGCTTTAAAGATATACCTTAATCACGCTTCTCTCACTCTCCGGGTTGCCTGATGAAAATTTTCACCCACACCACAGGTGCTTAAAGAATAAAACAGTAAGAAAAATAAGCGCCAGGAAAGTGAATTTAAACGGTTGAAATTATAATTAGAGAAAATAAAAAGCCGTACAAAATATGAATTTGCAACGATGTGCACCGTAAAAAAGGCCAGGAACTTTTTTTTGGGCGTACAATGTGTTTTTAGTTCTGTGTAGGTAGGTATATATCTTAAATATAATCTGTGAATTAATAATACTACAAACCATAGCTACATTTAACTGGAAAGAAAAAGCCCGCACGCTTATTGCAAGAACAGATAAACTAAGTTTTATTTTATATTCAAACACTTTGATTTCGTTTGGGTGCGGTTAAAATACTCACTACTCGTAAAAAGGATGTAAAGGCAAACCTGAAAGGGAATATGCTTTGTGTATTAGTGAAATAAGTTTATGCAAGGGCGTTATATCTATTTGCTACAGTAAAAGAAAATGCAACCAGACATCTGTTTTGTCGTAAAAAAATAAACGAAAATAAAACATTTGTGTTTATGCAGTCGGGTCTCAGAGATTTAAACTAGAAACACTGTCTGCCTTAACATCTTAATTTTTTTGCTATTTTCACTAAACACGACAGCTTGATCGTTGAAGTCGCAATCCAAGTTTAAAGGCAACATTCTCAGACAACCGCGTATAGTTCTTTGGGAGTGCATGCCGTAAAGAGATTTTCTGACTTGTATGGTATATTTATATTCAAATATTTCCACTCAACGTTTACTCTAATCACCATCCAGACTTGTGAAGTAATCTACTCCCCAGCAGACTGAATTTTAATGAAGCTAAGAGAACTGTTTGAAATGAATCGTGTTGTGGTGACAAGAACGCGAGATTTGAGTTTAATTTCGTGACAAATTAGGGCTCTTACATACGATATCGCGATGTGCTACGACACGGCATCGTTTCGTAATGCGACGTCGTATCGTAGAAATCTACAAAGGATTACACCGAGATTTTCCACTACACGATGTCGCAAACGATGAAGCGTCGTAGCACGACATGATAACGAGTATCGTATCGTAAGAGCTCTTAGACAATGTAAAAGTGATATGAAACTTCACTGGCTGTCATTTTCGAGTTTTAAAAAACTAACTAATTGATTCAGGTGTTAATTTGCTGAGGTCCATTTTAATGAACTATTCTTAACCTTTTCTTATTCGTAGGTATTCTTGCTTCTTCGCTACCAAACGTCCTAAGCGTGACTGGGTACTACATCATTCGTATTCGGGAACCGTTGTGGGGAGGATCTTCTGAGTCGTCTGAGTAAAGGAAAACATCGTGAAGAATCCTGCACACACCTGAGAAGAAATTAAATGGTATGTGATGTTCCCAATCCGCACTGGACTCGCGTGGGAAATACGGCCCAAGCCTGATTTGAGAGGATGCCTGTGACCTGCAGTGGGACGTATATACGGCCTATATACAAGATAGAGACAAGTATAGTAAGCGTAAAATTGGCACAAAGAACGTGTTTAAAACTTCCACCATTTGCCTTCTCGCTCTCAACACAAAGTCCATGTGTCACTTGTCTTGACGACTGGCGCCTCGAACCCCGATTGAGAATTTTTCGCTTCATTCAATTTGGACCCTTTGTTATAAACATGAAAGGGAGGAAATTGACGACAATACTTTTGATGCTTTGACGGAAAACTCATTTCCGATTATACTGGTACTTCCTTTCAAGTCTACATGTACACCTTGTTTGATATACAACTTTACCTTGTTGCTTTTTTCGGCTTTGGTAAAGTCTTAACAAAAGCATTCAAATGCTCGGAAATACATTCATGAAGGACTTTATTTCCTTTTATACAAGAGTACATTCCTCTTTAACATTTTATGATTGCTGTGTTTACTGAAGTTAGCATTTTGTCATTACTGTTTAATAGGACTCTTAAAAGTTAGAACCATTAAAAGTTATTAATGAGAAAGTAATGCAAAACACATTACGTGCACTTCCGTGTTGTTTTCTCGCAAATTTTAAGAGCAAAATAAGGAACAGCGAAATAATAACAAAATCACAAATAAATCTTAAACATAACTACTTATTTAAAAACTTAGTGATCATAATCGGCTCGCATAAGCGTTGAATTCATAATGTACCTAATGCTTGTCGTAATGTAATGTTTGTCACAATATTGAAAAAAAAATTGGTCAAGTGCGAGTGCGAGCAACTCGCGCATGAAGGGTTCCGCACCTCCGTACAATGTTTTAAAAACAAATAGTTCAATAATATTTTTTGTAAAAAATCTAATACAAGCTTTTTTGCTGGCGGTACTTTTGGCCCTGGTTACCAATTTATTTATTTAATCGTATGGCATACATTTAAAATAGGCTTATAATATATAGATACATACACACACTCTTTGCAGCGCTTATACCCTTGGTTACCAATGTAGGTAGTCGTCAAGACGAATCAAATGAGACCAAAATCGATGCGGTCGTGTCGCTTTATTATAGAGTTCCTATGACCAACATCTAACTTCATCATCTGATCAGCTCTACGTCATAATTATAACGGTCATTTTTAGTGTTAAAAACATTAAACACAGCGGCTGTGAGTGATTTTTTGAAGTTGGCTTTTGTGAAGTGTGTGTAGTGTGTGTCGGAGGTTTGTGGATCATAAATTGTTATTTTATTTAGTCTTAATGCTGCACAAAAAATAAACCACGATCTTAGGTCAATTATTAAAATTATCGAAGGTTTTATAAAATAGCACTAATAAAGTCGCAAATTTATAAGTAGTTAAACATTAAACAACATAGGGTCACTGGCAAAATAAAGTTGTGTGAAATACTTGTCATATAATAATATTGTAAATCTGTTTAAAAAAAATATATACCTCGTTGACATTCTTGCCGGATTCTTCTCAAAAGAGGTTTTTCCGAACCGGTGGTTTATTTTTGACATTCATAATGCATTAAAGCCTAAATTAATGATAATAATTATTATATATTTGATTTTGATATAATGTTAATTCTTCATTACTTCATAAATGGAAAGAGAACGTTAAAAACTGCAAGTAGTATGAAATCTATAAAGCAAACTTTCACGCAACCAATAAAGGGCGCGCGTACTCGTAGGATAAAGTGCTATTTAAATCAACCGAATGTTGCTTTTTCCGCAGATTTTCACAAAAAATCCACTTCGTACAAAGTCTGTAATTCATATCAGTCGGGAGTCGATACCCACCGTTTTATGGGCGAAGCTTTAACTACTTTCGTGTCAAGAAGATCTCACTCTTTAATTCGTAGATGTCTAAAATTTTGAATTGCAATTAATTAATAGGAGAAATGGAAATGATTCGAGGCAGCTATTTGCTAAAAAGCCGTAGGTTTATTTTCTTAGCTTAGGCTAATGAATAGTTGCTCGAAATATGGGTTATTGTCAGCATCATCATCATATCATCATCGTCCACTGTTGGACATAGACCTCCCAGTTGCCTCGGTCGGAAGCGGCTTGCATCCACCGTGAACCCGCAACTTGAACCAGGTCATCCGTCCATCTCGTTGGTGGACGTCCTACGCTGCGCTTCCCGATTTGCGGTCTCCACTGGAGAACCTTTCGGCCCAAGCGCACCATCTGTTCTCCATGCTATAATGGCCTGCCCATTGCCATTTCAACGAGCTAATTCGCTTGGCTACGTCGGTTATTGTAGGTAGTTTATTGAAATCTATAAAAATACAAAAAAACTTGCACATTAATAGAAGGAGGAGCGAAAAAGAGGCGACATTGATTCTGGTGGAAAGCACAAGATGACATTTCTATTCCGTTGATTAATTGTTCTAAGGTTCATACAATCGTTATGCACCTTCTTAATGAAGCAGTTTTCGCGAAAAAGAACACTTTTAATACAAGCTGTTTGTTTGGCTGACTCTACACTTAGTTGTACATGCATTACCGTACAATATAATATGTATTCATGTCAAGTTTCAAGACCGTGGAAGAGTTTCGTTCTACGCAGAAGATCCTGGCCGGAAGACCAGAATTTTACTACTAGATTGATTATGATTGCAAAATTCCAATACATACTTATACGAATACCTGCTACGTACAAGTTTCCTAAATAAATTGTCTCAATAAATCTCTGCGCACAAAAGGTATTTTTATCCCATAAACAATTATTTTGATTACTCATCGTATCTTAAAACAGTGTTCAGTGTTACCCTCGCTCGTCCGGAACGGGTATTTGTATAATCTACTATTTAATCAGGCTTGTTGTGAATTTCCAGCGAAACAGCGCTTTTGTTCGCCGTAAAACAAATTGTTTTGAGCCCGAATTTTAGTGTCTGCCGCATAAATTTACGCACCCGAAAAATATTGGGAATGCGGGAAATATTGAGTTTAGCCGACACGACCGGCAGCCTCGCTGATTATATTGCGTGATAACTGTTTTATGGCGTTGAAAAATTAACTGTTAATTCGAACCTCGGCCTAAGCCCAGTTACATAAGACGACTTTTAGCAGGCAAAGAAACTGAATCGTACTAGGTGGAACCTTTGTGCTACTGATGTCATATTCTGATACGATCGGATGTAGACGTTAATCATCTACTTTAACATACGAAGCTTAAGGTCCTACTGGTTCTGAACTCCTTTGCCGGGGCAGATATTTGTATTGAAGAAAAACGAATGATTTTCTAAAACTTGGATGTTTAATATATGTATTTAACTATGTATTTAATCTATATAATTATGTTTTAAACCATTGAAGAGTGAGAATATGTACAAGAATTTGGCTTTAGTTGGGACTAGGTCAATTGGTGCAAGTGTCCCACGATATTTTATTTATTTTATTTTATTTATTGGGACATTCCAATATCGATCGATGTAGACGTTATCATTACTTTAACGCATACGAGCGGGAAGGTTGTAACTCCTAATGACTTTCTGGCACACAATAAACTTTTGTCAGCGCGCACTGATTTTTCGCTTCCCACATTGTCAAAGAAAAAATGGAAAAATAAAACTAATAATAACTAAACTATGTAATAGCTAATGTACATTTCACCATCATCATTTATTTTAGCTTTGAATTAAATAATTAAAATGTTTTAAACTATCAAAGATTTAATGTATGACACGGGTCCAGTTCGGACCGCACTTGACATATGTGTTTCCCGCGCGTTGTGTGACAGCTCGCTGGTCATGTCATGTCATTGCATCATCTACTACTTGACAATATTATGATTGCGGTTCTCACATGTATGATTAAACAAATAATAACAAATCGTAGTGTTATTCATTTATACTACATGGTGCCGAAACCAGGGACGGATGTAACAAAAGAAAATGAGTGATGAAAGAAAACCCGACCACCAAATGAGTGAAGAAAGAAAACCCGACCACAATGTGAAACCGCCAAAGGACTTCGTCATAAACCCAAATGAAAATGTCGCAAGAGCCTGGAAACTGTGGCTCCAACAGTTCGAATGGTACGCCATCGCAACGCATCTAGAAGATAAAAAGCCTGCAGTACAAGTAGCAGTGTTTATGTCATGCGTCGGGCAAGAAGCTGCCGTCATTTACAATACGTTTAACTTAACAGAGACCGAAAGTCTACAGCTTCAAACAATTAAAAACAAATTTACAAACCATTTTACACCAAAAATAAACGAGACATACGAACGTTATGTGTTCAATGGTGTAGTGCAAAAAGATGGTCAGTCGTTTGACGACTTCGTCACTGAACTAAAAAGCAAAGTGAAGAATTGTGGATATGGTACCCTGGAAGACAGTTTGATTAGGGACAGAATACTAGTAGGCATAAAAAGTGACTTAGTAAGAGAAAAACTACTCACTGAAAATAACCCACATTAGAAAAAACAATTGAAATTTGCCATTCGGCTGAACAAGTAAGTCTACAAGCAAACACGATGAAGCAAGCAGCAGCTGTTGATGCGGTAACCTGTAACAGAAAAAATATGCCAATGAAAAAACCTGGTAAGACCTTTCACTGCGGTAGATGTGACACCATACATGGATATAGAAACTGCCCTGCATTTAGAGAAGTATGTGACAGATGCAAGAGGAAAAATCATTTCACAAAATGCTGCAAAGCAAGAACAGTAGAGTGTGTTCAGCAGTATGAGGATGATGATGAGAACGGATTTATGGTGTCATCATTAGATGCTGAACAAGACGTGGATGTAGAAGATTGGTATGAGCAAGCTGCCATGCCCAATGGAGTCAAAATCAAATTTAAGCTTGATTCAGGCAGTCAATGCAATGTAATTAGCAGAAAAATAGTAGAAAAAACTAAAATGCAGATCAAGCCATCAACCACAAAATATCTTACATCCTTTTCTAATCATAAGATGGCTGTCTTGGGAGAAGTTCAAATGAAGACTACAATAAAAGGACAAAGTAAACTTATTAAATATATAGTTGTAGAAGAAGATGTATCACCCGTGCTCGGTAAGTCAACATGTGTAAACATGAAATTGGTAAGACGCATAGAAGCCATTACAAAAGATGATGACTTATTTGAAGGAATCGGCTGCCTGAAACAATATAAATATGACATTGATCTAGTGGAAAACCCAAAATTACCCTATATGTCCGGCACGGAAAATACCACATATAATCAGACAGCAAGTAAAGGACGAATTAGACAGCATGGTAGCTCAGAAAATCATTAAGCCGGTAACAATGCCTACTCCAGCAGTTTCACCTATGGTAGTGGTAAAGAGAAATGGAAAAATAAGACTTTGTCTAGATCCATCAGAAATTAATAAAAATTTAAAAAGGAGATTTTTCCCACTAAACACCATTGAAGAGATCACTGCACGTATCCATGGCTCCAAATGGTTCACACTATTGGATTGTAAAAAAGGATTTTGGCAATTACAAGTAACTCCACGCACTTCAGAATATCTAACATTCAGTACACCCTTTGGAAGATACTCTTGTTTGAGAATGCCCTTTGGCCTAGCATCCGCTCCAGAAGTATTTCAACAAGTCATGAGCTCATTGATTGCAGACATGAAAAACACAGAAGTGTCCATGGATGATGTACTCTTGCATGCATCGACCAAAGAAGAACTTGAGGAAATAACACAAAAAGTACTTGAAAAGTTAAAAAAGGCAGGCCTGAAGCTAAACAAAGAAAAATGTGTGTTCAGCACGCAAGAAGTAAAATTTCTAGGACACATTGTAACCAGCGAAGGCTTGAAACCTGATCCGGAGAAGATAGAAACCATTACTAAAATTAAAAGACCGGGTAAATGTGAAAGAGCTACAAAGATTTCTTGGACTGATTACCTACATGTCAAAATTCATAAAAAATATGGCAGATATTACTAGTCCATTAAGAGAATTGTTGCATAAAAATGTGGACTGGATTTGGGACCAACCACAGGAAGAGGCATTTCTAAAGCTCAAAGAACTGTTAAAGAGCCCTCCTGTTCTCGGATTTTATGATCCCAAAGCACCAATATTACTTTCAGTAGATGCCAGTAGCTATGCCTGCGGTGGAGTCCTGATACAAAATGAGAAACCCATAGCCTACTGTGCCAAGTCATTCACTAAAACAGAACAAGGATATAGCCAGCTAGAAAAAGAAACTAACGCAATCCTAGTTGCTTGTAATAAATTTCATACTTATATCTGGGGTTGTAAAGACTTGACAATTGAGTCAGACCACAAACCCCTGGAAATTATTTTCAAAAAGTCACTGACAGCTGCACCACCTAGATTGCAAAGGATGATGTATCAAATTCTACCATACAATCCAAAAGTGACTTATAAAAAAGGAACTGAAATGTATGTAGCGGATACACTCAGCAGAGATTGTGAAAAACTGACTTCTGAAGATTTTAATACTGAAAATTTACAAATATGTGCAATACTACCATTTTCAAAAGCACGCAAAGAGGAGCTCAAAAAAGAAACTGAAAAATGTGAAGAGCTTGTAAACTTAAAGGAAATGATAGTCGCAGGATGGCCAGAGAAAATAGATCAACTACCAGAAAAATTAAAAAAATATTGGTACTATAGAGAGAGCCTAAGTGTGTATGATGACTTCATATTTAAAGATGACAGAGTGCTAGTACCAAAGACCATGGTTCCCGTGGTCATCAAGAGCTGCCATTTGGCCCATAAGGGAATTAATGGTACATTAAAATTGGCACGAGATAATGTGTTCTGGCCAAATATGGCATCTGATTTAGCAAATGCTTGCAAAGCTTGCAAAGCATGTGCTAAAATACAAAAAGATAATCAGATGGATCCTATTAAATTGCAAGAAGCACCTCAACGATCATGGAGTTTGGTGGCTACAGATTTGTTCCAACTGAAAGGCAAGGATTATATTGTCATAGCAGACGGCTACTCAGGGTATTTCGACATCAAAGAACTAAAAAATATAACTAGTTGGAATATAATTCAAGAACTAAAGTCATGGTTTGCAACTTTTGGAATTCCAGACACATTAATGTCTGATGGAGGAAAACAATACAATTGTCAGGAATTTGAAAAATTCAAAAAAGAATGGAACTTTGAGCACAGAGTGTCAAGTCCTCATTTTCCAAGGTCAAATGGGTTAGCAGAACGCTATGTGCAGGAAGCAAAAAATTTAATGAAAAAATGCATGGAAGATAACACTGATATACAACTGGCATTACTACATCATAGGATACACCTCGATTGGATCTGGGCTCTCCAGCACAAAGAATGTTCAATAGAAGAACCAAAACCCTACTTCCAACAAATGAAAAATTATTTAACCCTAAAATAGTTAAAAATGTCACTAAAAAACTTCAACAATTGAAAAATAAGGAAAAAGAAAACGCAGATAGGGGGAAAAAGGAAAACAAAGACTTTAGGCGAGATGAGAAAGTATTGCTGCGACAGGCTCATCACAACTGGATTCCTGCCCAAATTGTAACCCCAGAAGGGAACCGCTCGTACATAGTAAAAACGCAAGATGGAGCAGTGTACAAAAGAAATGCTTGGCACTTAAAAAACACTGTCTTGCCAGACACTAATCTATTTACAGGTTCACCAGTTCCTAAGCCAGCGTCTCCTGTTGAGACTATGAGACCATCGCCGGTAGCTTCCACAGACCAACAGCTACCACCAGTTGACTCGCCGCCCGCGTCACGGCCAGCGTCACCAGTACCGTCGACAGCGTCGGCACCCAGCTGCGTGCCCTCAGCCGCCGCCCTGTCCGCTCCTTACGCACAGCCTCACCACTCGTAGTGGACGCGTGGTACTTATACCTGCTAAATACCGCTGAAAAGGAAGGATGACACGGGTCCAGTTCGGACCGCACTTGACATATGTGTTTCCCGCGCGTTGTGTGACAGCTCGCTGGTCATGTCATGTCATTGCATCATCTACTACTTGACAATATTATGATTGCGGTTCTCACATGTATGATTAAACAAATAATAACAAAACGTAGTGTTATTCATTTATACTACAGTATGTACATCTAGAAGGGGTTCCTTTAAAACGTTTGGCGGTTGTAAGCGCTTTTTGTATCGCTGCTAAAATTCACCGGGTGTAGCCTTCCTTATATCCACTGCCTCGTATTCTCGATCGTTATTTAATTATTTATTTATCAAAAATTATCGACTATATCAGTATTCGGGTATTTTTTTTTATTCTTTGTTTGCCTTAAAATCGCAATACGTGACAAGTATAAGATAGGAACGATGTAGCATTTCAGCTAGACGAAGAGGTGAATGAGACAGTCTTCTCTCTTCACAGATTCCATTTGGACTGCCGTGGAAGAAGGTAAAAGACTCCAATCCAATAGTGCCAAAGAAGGAGCACTCGCCGGCCTGGCTGGTCGGACAAGACACACAACTGAAAAAAAAAAACTGGAAGCGGTTGTGCCGGCTGTCGCCGAGCACGCCCTCCACCGTCAGGGTAAAGCTGTAAAGCCGCGTATCCACTAGAGGCAGCCTCGGGCTGAGCGGCTGCCTCGCTCCGAGGCCGCGCAAGTGGAGACGCTGCCAAAGGCACGGCTCAGACTGAGGCTCCTTTGAGCACGGCCAAAAAACCGACAAAATATGGCTCGGCTCGAGGCTGCTCGGCCTGAGGCTGCTCTAATGGATACGCGGCTTAACAGTGGCAACTCTAAAAGCATAATAAAGCTTGTTCGAAAAAAAAAGAATGAAGCGTAAAAGATGAATGAACTCCTAAAAATCGTAAAAAAACTATGAACGTTAACGAGAACGATAAATTCGTGATGCGTATTGTTAAAGGATCTCGGTTCGTGTCTGGCGGACTCCACAAAGGCTCAAATCGTCCGCGTAAAAGTCGGCCGGAGTTCGCTTGCTTGTTTGACCAAGAAATTGCTTTTCAAGCGTAGCTTCATTGGCAGTCAATACGCTTTGCGAATTTCCAGGAATGTTAGCCTAAGTGAAAAACATTTTGTGCTACTTTATTTTGCTTGTTTGCAAAATTTTCGATTTGTTTAATCAAAGAAACTTAATTTAACTTGAGATTTACAAAACAAGCAAAGAACGAAATAAGTATCTCTAGGACTTTCATTCATGTCATGAGCCACCATGGAACCATTTCACAGTAAACGTCATAGTGACATCGCATTTATTAACTAGGATAATTTTAATGACTCTTCCTTTGAAAAGGTTCCATGTTGGCCCATATATAATACCAATATCATCAAGCGATAGAATGTAAGTCTGTCTTTCGTTATGTCTGTTCCAAGAGTCTCAGACTATCTTCATACGAAATTACTTCTAAAACAGTTCAACAATTTAAACGTGAAGGAGTAAGTAAAGACAAACAGGTATAATTACTTTTGAGTTAATTTCAACTTAAACTTTCAAAAACCTAGGTTGGTTTTCCTAATAGGAATAATAAACACATTGAAACAGAAATTGCCTTAATGCACAAGGATCAATCGTCATGCATTTAATTACAGACAAAAAGTTCGAAGCCGTCCTAAAACACTTTATTTTCATTTGTCTCTATGGAACTCATCTAGTTGAGAAAAAGATAGATATACTGAATGACATCTCAAAATACACTGTCACTCGTAGGTATTCTGATAGTTTTGTCTGGCCCTCAGGGCTTGGGGGTCTACTCAGATATTAGTAATCCAAACTTCGTATATAAGTAGTACATGGTAATACCGTCTCGCTCACGTTGATAGAAATAAGCAGGAGAGTAAAAGGGAAGGTTTGGTACGAAATTCGAATTTACCCCTACACCTAGCCTGCACTCGACTCGCGCCAATGCATATCAATGCAAACGCGAGAAATATATCTATCTCACTCTGACGCGTAATGTAAAAGTGTGTGATGGTACGAGCCGTACGTGATCGTCTATTTATATATTTATAAATATAAGAGAGTGTCCTAGAAATTTTCAGGATCATTCCCCGGAGTTTGGGTACACTTCAGTAAAAGTAGTAATTTTTATTTAGTTGCACAGTGATTTACGCAGTACACTTTCTGGATAAATAAAGAATCAGGAATATCAATCATTCAGCCGGATTACGTTAAACGGGTTTTTATCAGTAACAAGGTAGTGAGAATATTGAAATCAATGAAGATACTGTTCCAGGTAGTGAGACTACCTTTATATGATTTTATATGCACTCAAGATACGCGATCGGCTTTTGTGATAGATGGTCATGAAACTTTATGTGAGGCATTTGTACATCTCACCAGAACAACCGGTCTCACTCTGACACGGGGAACCCTACGCCAGTATATGGCCTTGAAAGTCAAGTTATCGGGGGGCAGTTCTGACCTCCTTTCGCTGAGAAGCGTTTATAATTGCACATCCTCGTAAGGTGTGATCTTTTATTAGGCATAAAGCCTCCCCCAAGTACCATGGTTTTATTCAATTATTATTCAATATGTGATATATTTGGTTTGGCCAAACCAAGGTCGGAGGTCAGCTGCATAAGACATGGCGTGTATGCGTGTGCCCAGAAACCGCCGCTGCCTGTTATCGAGATATGTACTGAAATTTATATAATCAAAAGTCTCCCGGCTTCTTTTTCTCCGCCACCTTTCCAGTGCCCAAACATCGGAAAATTAATACTACTGAAACACTAGTCCCACTCTCAGACGTCTAGTTAGTGCATCATTAAAAGAAAGAATTGTATACTTATCGGGTATCTTCTCGTACACGTCGTAGACTCGAAATTCACGTTCATGATAGATATCGGCTACTGCCTGACTTCATTAATATACTCAACTCTTTGACTCTCAAATAATAGCAAATAATATCTCGTTAGGCATTACACTCTTGTTAACCACCACTCAATCGGTATAGTATCGAGCATTTACTCAAGTCTGCCTTGAGGAGGCCTATTCTCTCACTAATGACCAGGTTGTGAACACACTTGTATTCCCTTTGAATTTATTTGTATTAGCGTGATTCAATCTCACTGACGTATATAGAAAATGTTAGAACTCTCCTCGACATAACGGGAATAATGATTGAGTGCGTTTAGGGAAAAATTCAATAATGGATGTTACTTAGGCACGAAGTAAATACTACCTCGGTCTCTCAACAAAAGGTTACTCTGTGAAATCACTTTACTAGAAATAAGCTATGAACCTCCATTATTAATTCATTCCGAAAGGGATAAGGAATTTATATACGAATACCAAATGAAATAAATTGTAGTTTATATATTTTTATTAAAATCATTAATAAACCCAAAACACTTGGGAACAAATGAAAGACCAAAACGAAACTGATCGATTAATTAAACCTTCATTGGTCTTATACGACACAATGGCAGGCCAGACATTCAGTTCCTAAGCCAAGCTAAAGTAGAAGGGAAAACGAATGTCCAAATGAAAAACCCTTCTGGCTGTCTCTATACTAGGGTACACACACACACACACATGCATAAAGAACTTAGACAAAGAACAAAATATACACAAGAAAAGAAAAGATAAATCATACTCTACAATATAACAAAATAGTATGGACCATTGACTTTATTGGCATAATCAATCTAAATCGTTCGTTAGTTAATACGACAAGGTTTGTGGTATCTAAATAGTCAACTAAGGAATCTATTCCAAAGTATGTCATAAAATAATTACGTTAACACGTCTAAGGCTTTAACAAAACATCCCAAAATAATTCGGTATTTTAACGATCAAATCAAGGACGTTCACAAGGCTCCATAATCACTTCACAAAATTAAGTACCTATGTACGTACTTTTATAGTTTAGTATCATCAACATCCCTACCACAAACTCAAACACGGTAGGCCATAGGTACCCTTTATTTACCTTACTTTTAATTTATCCTGACCATTTATAGCTCTTGAATAGGCCTCAATTGTATGGCCTCCCGGCCAGTAATTTCTACGGCGATATCGCCCGGTCCATAACTTCACACATATGACAAATATCGTAATTAAAATCAATGCACAATACATATATACATTCCATTCCTTTACAAGTCCTTTTGGACTTTTTTTATCATACAGGCATAATGTCTCCTTTGAACTCATCTTTCGAATTGGTAATGTCTTGAAAGGAAATATCGAGTCTTGGCCGATCGTGTTTGTTAAGGAAAATATATTTATAAAATTTGGTACTTTACCGAATTTCCAGTTCACCTCGACTTAACCACTCCTAGCTATTTTATAGACTTTCAGGATTGAAACAAAACTCTAGCTGGCACGATTGATTTTTAGAAAATCAAGAACAACACAATTAGATATCACTGTACAATTTCTCTCCAGCACCGTTCCTCGAGAGCTCTAGAGACCGAATTCCCTTTGTCCTTCCTTCTGCGATCTTCCCCACTCCCTTGTCTAGGAACAAACCCCTCCAGTGCTGTAGGCGGCTTTCTGAAATTTTAAAATTTTCCCGCGAATAAATCCGTTCATCCCATTTGCGGATGACATTCGTCGTCTCTGTGATTGGCTGTCAAGTATACTTTTGGGCGTAACCTTACCCTCAAACTTCTCTGAAGTTTGATTTTTTTATGTCACTATGCCTTGTGGTCATTTATCACGTCTCGTTTGACAGGAGGAAGTCATTATTTGTTGCTATTCTACGAAAGATTGCATAAGGGCCTTTGTTTACACTTGTTCCTTAAGAGCTGAATATGTCTATTTGTACTTTATTGCTTGCCCTTTTGGAAAGGGTCGAATTTCTGTGTCCAAATTGCCTTTTAAACTTTTTGTTAAAACTAAACTTTTGTCTTTACTTGGAATTCTCAGGGCCACGGGTAACTTTCTAAAACATGTGGACATGATCTTTTAAAATTTGATTCTGAGATTATTCTTTTATTTCTATCTATTTATAAGAGAATATGCGGGACGATCTACGTGAACCACCTCAAGTGGGATGAGGATGAAAGTCCTTGTCTTCTGCCGCGATATCGCCAGGCAGGCCTTGATTACTGCCAGGGAGAATATCTCTACACAACTAAGAGAGGAATCATCCAGTAATCTATCAAATGGTCATTAGTCTTACATGCTTCGCTGATGGATCGCCCACATGACTATGCTTATTGAATTTCAGATGAAGATTTCTCTAGCAAGTATTTTTACTTACATTCATGACACTGTATAAGTCTACGAGTTGTTTAGTAAATATTGAACAAAAGAAAGCATAATTTGTGCCCGCGACTTCGTCCACGTGCAATATATTTTAGCAGGTGGTGCAATTTAAAGTAGGTAGATTAGATCAATATTAAAAATAAATATTTATTTTTATTTTTATTGCTACTAAACTACTACTCGTACTACTTACTATTGCTTGCTATTTCTGGTGTACAATAAAGAGACATTGTATTGTTATATGTAGTAAATTGTATTTTTGTATGTCTTTTTCGGTTGTATAACTAATTTTTACAGCGCTTTGTTTATTACTGTAGGTGATGCTGTAATTTTCAATTGATAAATAAATCAATTAATTAATTAATACTTTTCAATGGGGCCCCATATTCTTAGGTGCCCAAAGACCCCGGCACGCTCTAAGACGGCTCCGAATGAGGAAAATAATGTTTGATCTGAAACAGCACCCTATGAGTACCTTCGGATTTCACGCGTCGTTACAACAATTGAAAATAAATTACTTTTACAACATAAATTGTGTTTCCACGTCAATGTTCCCTTTATACAGTAACGGGAGGTGATTCGATTTGTGATTGGACGTAGATATGCAAACAGGAACCAACCCACACCTCCCCCCAAAGTTTAGATAAGTATGCAACAAGTTACTAAAATGCACCTTTCATACTTATTTCAACTTTGGGGGGAGGTGTGGGTTGGTTCCTGTTTGCAGAACTACGTCCAATTTACCTCCTAGTTGACGGCAACATTTGATGGTTTTAGGTCTAAATTAAATATTAACAGTACTAATGGATGAATGTTATGTTTAGGACTAGGATTAGTTAGGAATTAGTCAAACTTAGCTGAAATTAATGTAAGGTACAGAACGGAAACTACGAGTCGTTTTAACAGTAGATACTTAGATATAATAATTTTTGTTATCAAATTGATGAACGTATTTTCTGAAATTTTTAGTAAAACTAAATGATTAAAATATGCACAAAATATGTTCAAAAGGTTGTCTTTTATAGGCAGGCGTCCAAATTGCTGAAATTGTGTTAAATACGGTATTTGACTATTTTGTATATGTTTTATAAATTAAAACTACACAATGCCTGTTATCGAATAGAAAAACATTTTTTAAGCTGCCTTCACAAATAACAAAGTTATAAAGGTTTGAAATTCAAGATTAGACAGAGAATGACATACTGGCATGTGACGTCACACGCCAGTACCGCCATACTTGCTGCATAGAGAAAAGCGTTTGAAAAAGAGACAGGTATATAGATTTTTCAAAAAATCACTATAAATCCAATTGTCAACCGATTTAAATTTTCTCTTCGCTTCACTATCTGTATATCTATATTTTCATAATAATATTAAGATATGGCAAAATCAGGAGTTGTCAAATACCGTATTGCTAAAACATCGCTTTAAGTTCGCGAAAAAAAGGTATAGTGAAGAATATCATATTTTTTTGTAATCTTTTTAGCGTTTTGCAGAATTGCTCAGAAAGTAAAAAAAAAGCCGGTCCAATTTTAATCGGACTCGTGTACTGAGGGTTCCGTACAAAACTACGCTAAAATAAGTACATGCGTATTTCATGGTATTTCTATCTATGTCATTTCATTATTATAACTGTAATGCTGTAATTTATTATTTATAAATAAATAAATTTGACCTATGGCTTCTCAAGCATAGGATCGCGGGTTCAAACCCCTGCTCGCACCTCTGAGTTTTTCAAAATTCATGTGCGAAATTACATTTGAAATTTACCACGGTGAAAGAAAACATCGTGAGGAAACCTGCACAAACCTGCGAAGCAATTCAATGGTGTGTGTGAAGTTCGCAATCCACACTGGGCCCGCATGGGAACTACGGCCCAAGCCCTCTCATTCTGAGAGGAGGCCTGTGCCCAGCAGTGGGACCTATATAGGCTGGGATGATGTTTTTCTATCAGCGTAAATCTAGTTTATTTTTTAAGTTTCAAGCAACTGTCAACCCATTTAGTATTTGATATACTTTTTTCATTGATACACGTCCCTGAGAAAAAGGGGTAAACTGACAGCAAAGTGATCCCTGTTTCGAGGTTCTTTTTCTTTTGGTATGGAACTCTAACAAGAACAAACATTGAGATTGGTTCCAGTTTATGCGGGTTAAAGTTCAAGATCCGTTTATATTAACTAAATATAATATACTTTATTTCTTGTTTTGTATACAGTATTTACTCTTTACCGTTTTTGAAGACGATGACTTTGAATACAATATTGTCAATTAAATTCTTGCAACTTCATGCATTTTTTAAGTTCTCGAGAAACATCAACATCATCACATCAACAATCTGCGGTTAGCTCTATCCAACAAAAGGAGCCTTTAGAGTCCAGAGCCCTGGCCTTCCGCCAACAAAAGTTAGCAATTTAACTCAAACCTAAACCTAAATTTATTAACAACTAACTTATTACCCAGCAAGAGCCCTAATGTAGCTCGACAGACCGAAATTTGTTTTAATGCTCTATCCCACGGGATCAAATAGAGCTAACCTGCTGCGTACTATATGTGTAAAATAGAAGGCTCTTTTTAAACCCACTTCAAAAAAGGAGGAGGTTCTCAATTCGAGTGTATTTTTTTTGTATGTTTGTTACGCGTTAACTCCGCCAATTGTGGGCCGAATTTCAAAATTATTTTTTAGTTCTAAAGGACATACTTCCGAGGTGGTCCCATCGACACCAAGTCAGGATCTGATGATGAGATCTTAGAGAAATCGAGGGCAACCCTCGAGTTTTTAAAGCACACCTATAGAGATTTTGGCATTTTAAACATCAAGTCAAGTATTTACATTCAGAAAGCATGATACTTTGATACCATGTGTGATTGGGATGTAGGTTTTAGTGGGCGTCGACGACTGTGAATATATTTAATTGAAATTGGGAAAGGAGCGCAAATCAGACACCAGCCAGGATAAAGAAGACCGTAGGTACCGGTACTCTGTTATAAAATGATAAAACTATGCTGTGTTTGAGCTTAATGGAATCGTTGTGAGATGCACTTTGGCTACAAATCACTAAAACTATGAAAAAAAAAATAAAGGTTTCACTGCTAGTTTGTAATTGGTTATTATTGTATCAACTTGCAACTCAAACAAAAACAATGGAAATTAACAAAATCTTGGTCAAATCATTTGGATAATTTATTCAATCAGGCATTACTTTGCGATGGTCAATATTACCTAAACATCATCACAGCACAGCTTTAGTGGAAACAGCTGAGCGGAGCGAGGATAGGAAAATTAAGCGTTTTATTGGGTGCATGAAAGAAAAAAACAACCTCGCAACACATCCTCATACATCTCTGGTGGATACGCAGCCTAATGAACTAAAACTATTACTTTGTCTCACTCGCGACCGTACGATAGCTACGTCTTTACAACAAATGTATGTTCATCCAGCTCTACTAACTAGTGTCTAACATCTGGTAGATGGTGAACGATTGAGTTGCTCTGATGATGATCTCTGGTTGAGTTCGAAACGTAGCGTGGTGGTGATGGTTGGGTTTTTGTGATTTGTGTGTGTGTGTGTTCTTACAGAGTGAAGGCGGAGGAGTTGCATAGACACACATATAAAGAAAAAAGAACGAAAGAAAATACATTTATTTAACGCCATAAAAACAAATATAGAACAAATACAAGACATACATGACGCTAAACAGGTCCCCACTCAGCATATCGTGCGTAGACGAAGCTATCGTAAGGTCGCGGGTGAGCAAAGTACTTAATTCATTCAAATATTTTTATCAAAATAAGACTAAGGAGAAAATATTTTCCACATTTTATTTTTCACTCCCAGTAAGTTATTATTAACCTGACATCGATAGGTATTGATTGAAATTCCATTACATACATAGTATCACTATCGTTACCGTTGCATCACTGCATATGATACGTATCCGAGCAATCAGTGCGGTGGAATTCAATTAGTATCGCAGATAATTGCTTTTACAATGTCGGCGTAGATGAAACACGCTGAGTAGGTTCAAGTGTAGTGTACTTATAGGTACTTGATGGTAAGTACTTTAATATGATGACAGAACAATGTTTTAATGTGAACAATCGCGAACGCACTCACCTTGATAAATATCTTTAGAAAGGATTCAAAGTAGGTACGAGTAGTACATACGACCGTTTTCTGACTTAAAAACGTTATACTCAATACCAACTTAATGTATTAAAAAGGTGATTTTATCTTTAGAATTACTGAAGAAATTCTCAAAATTATTACATTAGAAGAAAGCTGATTGGTTTAGGTACTCTATTAAAACTTTACGCTGACTCGCTGCAGTTACCCCGTCTTGTGTTCCGATTTTGTAGACCTATTTAAAAAATTTGGTACCGTTTGATCAACGCAAGTCATTTCATAAGTTGATTTTATCCTAAAAACCAATTAAACAGTATCTAGCCGAATCACTTCACACACTCGACTCAATTAACAGTTACCGCATGTAACCTTTAGCCCCACTGTGGCATGGTTACATTAAGTATTCGATTGACAGCAATTTCTACTAACGAGTACATTGGGTCAAGGTCGTATGCATACGCAGTACTATCTACGCTTAAGGCTACATCATTGCTTGATACTCATTATGTCTATGATATATTTACAACGTGTCTTAACCAGGTCGTCGCTCCATCTCAGGAGGCCTACCGACAGCTCGTCTCCTACCTTCTGACCCCATCGGCCATGAGCTGCAGGATCGCGGTGGATACGGAAAGCACAAGACTGGTTTGAGTAGAAATGACTAGATAAAACCAAGCAAGATAGATTGTTCATCCCCGAAAACTCCTACATAGGTAGCAAATTTTATCGAAATTGTTAGAGCCGATTCTGCGATCCTCGAAATAAATACCTATATAAGAATTGCTCGTTTAACGGTATAAAATTTAATTAAATTAATATTTAAAAAAAAACAATGTATGTAGCGGTATGCTTTGAAGTATTAAATCGCAAATCAGTGTGGCGTAACGTTTGGTATAGGGTTTAGTACCTACTTTGTAAGAAATACCCTAATCAACGATATCTATTCATCTTTGTTCAGAGGGTAGATCTTAGATATCTAGCAGATAATCTAGCATCTAGCACATAAGAAAATGAACAAAGTGCTACCCACGCCGTAGTTTTTGCTGTACCTAGTTTCTTCCTTCATTATGTACTCGTAATCGTAACGGATTTAGTGCGAAAAAATCGCAGTATTTCCAGTAAAGGTACTTACTGGCAAACGACGTAGAAGTGGCCGGCACTTTATTTTATTCATCTTCACGACTTACTTACTGAGATACGTAACACAAGCAGGTAGCATTATAATAGGTATGCACAATAATATTTATTCTGATAGGTGCACAGACGCACATAAATTATGTTAAGACTCTGTGTTCCAGCTGTTTTTTTTTATCACTAACGCAATAAAAGTTTATCGCAATTGAAGAACTACAGTTTTGTTTGTGTTCGCAATAAAATAAAACAAAATTTAATTAATTGGGCACAAGGACGACGTTCATGGTTGACGATAAAAATGCTGAATTAACACGCCACGTCGAGCTACTTAATTATGTAGTACAGTTTACAAGTCAACACTTTAAGGTCCCGTAGTCTGATATATTACAATACGAATCATAATGCTTGAGTCTGCAAGGAATTGAAGCTTTGATGCAAGATAAACATTTTTACAGACATTTACTTTTCAACGGATTTTTTTATTGGACTGGATGGCAAACGAGCAAGTGGGTCTCCTGATGATTAGAGATCACCACCGCCCATAGACACCTGCAACACCAGGGGGATTGCAGATGCGTTGCTAACCTAGAGGCCTAAGATGGAAAATAAATAAATAAGTGTTATTATAGGAGTACTTCGCATCTTAATTGCGAGCTTTGGGTTGTTTAATACTACCAGGGCGTATCTAGTATTATTTTCGAATAAAACAGACACAAAGAATTCAAATTAACTGTTTAAAATATTTTACACCATAACAAAAAATTGTTGCCTAAACTTTGCCGAAATAAGGAAAACACTGCGATAAAGTTTATTTTCTCTATTTTAAACCGACTTAAAAAGATGCAGGGGCTTTGTAAAATTGTATGAACATACGTTTATAAAAAGATTAGCTGTTGCCCGCGACTCCGTGCGCGTAGAAGTATGAAAAAGGGTTTACGTCCTATTCTCAGACCTCCCGAATATACACAATAAAATTTAATAAAAATCGGTCAAGCCGTTTCAGAGGAGTTTGGTTTGACGATGGTGACACGAGAATTTTATAAATTAGATACTCTTCTGGGTAGCTTTATTTATCGTACAGTAAGTAAATTCATGATGGAGAAAAACATTTCTATTTCTATTTCACAATAATAGTCACTGTAGATTTTCAGTGACTTTTGGTAGGTTAGATGGGTGTAGTTTAATAACTTTGATAACAAAAGTTTATTGGGCGTTGCACACATAGTATGTGATTCATAATAAGGCATTTTAAGTTTTTAGATTAAGTCAGCCTGGCTATGCTTTAGTCATAATTAATAAACTAGCGGCGTTGAGTACGATGTTATTTTAATTAAGCCAAGAAGCACACGAGGTAGCGGTGTGAGAAAATAATTTGCTTTGTTAGTATATTTCCAATTAAATACCGGCGCGCCGAAATATAGTAGTAGAAAATTTAATTACGTGTGCTTACATGAATATATATTATTATTATCTAAATATAATCTTTAATCCAGTTCCCATGTAGGTAAATAAATTTAAGAAAATAATTAAAAAATATAAAGTCAAAGTGATTTATTTGTAGACATATATCGATGGTGGAAGTCTCAATTGACGTAAGGGACAAAATGCTACTTTCAGGAGAGCGAAACAAGTTTTTGGTAATTTTCAAACCCTCACAGCATTGTTAATGTTTAACTTAGCAGGACGTTATAATTACGTAAAATCTTGAATTTTCTTGCTTTTCAACGTGAAACTATAGACATTTTCGTAAAAAGCTTAATAAGAAAAATAGCTGTCCCTTACGCCCTGACATACGGGTGTCATAGCCCCTTACACCCATAAACCGTAAATAAATAAATAATGTAGTAACCGATTTTTGGTCTTATAGGACATTTTATATTTTATTTGCTACATATTTGACGTAAGTTCCTGTAGAAAATTTAAAAAAAATTGTGAATTAACTCAAAGAACCACTTTAATTATTTAAAATAACGCGCAAAAGCCATAATTTTGTACGTCCCCTTAAAAATATGTAATTTGTAACATTTTCTTTAAATGGACATTATAAGTTAAAAGTTAAATAAACTCAAATAAATTTTATAACGTTTTAAACTTTCTGATTCTCACTCATAGTCAAAATACCACAACGAGACTTATCACGCTAACACACACGAGTAATATTTACCTCGACGTTTCGGCAACATTGCAGTGCCGTGGTCACGAGTGGACTGAAGTGTGGGGTGTCAAGTCTGCCTAGCAGCGCGAGTCCTTCGAACTACCCGCACTTGATCACTAATAGTACCAGCACTCGTATCACGAACTACCCGCAATTGGTGATTTTATTTGTCACCCCATCACACCGACTCACAACACTCATCCCGACGTCGACACTTATTAATAACAGGATTCCACGAAGATGAAAGCTTATATCCATCGTCCCGGTTGCCATTTTTATGCTTTTTTTATTTCAACTGCTTCACGTACCATTCTTGAGTAGAAATGACGTTCCGTGGACAGAATTTTGGATTGTGAAGCTCAATCCAGTGGTTTGGTCCTGACTCCAACAAATGCTCGGCTATGGCTGACTTGTTTGTTTATAGCTGAGAGGTCAAGGAAATATTGCAGCTGTTAAAAATCGCCAAGTAAATAAGTTTTATCCCGGAAAATAGCATAGTTCCGGGGGTAGCGATAAACGAACTGATGATGTTGTTGATGACGATGATGATGAAATGATTTCACTACCACCACTGGCGCACTAACTCTGCTTGCTTGCATTATTGCTTACATGCTTGCTTGCTTGCTTGCATGCTTGCTTGCATGTTTGATTGCATGCTTGCTTGCACTATTTCTTGCACATTTGGACGTGTTCTTGCTTGATTTGTTGTTTGCATGCATGCTTGCCTTCTGGCTTCACGCTTGCTTGCATGCATGCTTGCACTATTTATGCTTCCTCTAACACACTGATTGCAGCTGTGAGGGAGTGGGACGCCAGCCCGCTTCATGAGCGCTGGAGGAGATACCATAGACCTGTCATCGCGGGATCGGGGTAACCCGCGATGTTCATCTAACCCAGGCCGATAAAATTGCATGTTTGTTGATTTGATTGACAAAATTACATGCTCACTTGCAAGCCTGCTTAGGTGGTTGCTTACATGCTTGCTTGCTTGCTTGCATGCTTGCTTGCATGCTTTCTTGCACGCTTGCTTGCACTATTTCTTGCACATTTGGGAGTATGCTTGCTTGAGTTGTTGTTTCAATCACTACAAGTTCTAAAAAAACCATCTGTTTTGATGCCTCCTACGACCTAACATTAAAAAGGTATTTTAATGAACTAAAAGAAGCAAGCTAGGTATTTTAATTTAAGTACACCCATAAAGTAACCTCAATTTTTAAAATGTCTGTTTGTTACTGTCCCTTACGACCAACAATTTACTCTAGTTTTAGCTTTTGATGTCCCTTACGCCCATAAGAGTATTCTTATTTTATAAGTTGCTGTTGTTTAATGCCCCTTACGACGTACCAATTACACTTTTTTTAAAATGTCTGTTTGCTACTGCCCCTTACGACCGACAATTTACTCTAGCTCTTGCTTTTTATACCCCTTACGCCCATAAAAGTATTTATATTTTATAAATTGCTGTTTTAATGTCCCTTACGACGTTCCGATTATACATTTTTAACCCTCACCGTACACATAATTAATTATACAGGCAATTATTATTATGTATGCATCATCATCTCGGCCTATATACGTCCCACTGCTGGGCACAGGTTTCCTTTATTAGGATCTGTCAGGACAGCTTAAAATAAACAAAGTAGCTAAGAGAAATTTACCTCACATCCTGACTGAAATTCCATTACGGAAATGTTAGCTCGACGTCAAGCCATTTAGGGATCCATCAACTTAATCTCCTTTTTTTTGTTTTGCTTTTGGCATCTTATAAAAAATACGCGCGTTGACAAAAAACAAACGTAGGCAATCAAATACGTCCTCCGTGTTTGACGTGTCTGACACGACTGACCGAATGTGCAATGCGCAAACGCTCGGCGCGTGGAAGGTAGGTAGACGCGTTAGTATTTTGATGTTAGGTACAAGAAATAGGTACAGGCGGTAAGGTTACGCCCAACAACTTCTGCTTTTTATCTTATTCGTTATAAATGTTGGGGGTGTAAAGGGCAATGAAACAATAATTGACCCATACGCCCTTTTATTATATTTGTTGGTTTTTTTTAACGACATGAGCCGAGTCGTAAAGGACATATGAGACTGCCACAGCCCTTACGACCCAAATATAAAAAAATAATACATTTACGCCATTTTTCAGCTCAAATATTTTATATCATGTCCTTAAGCTATTTTTATTTAAAATAATAAATGTTGATAACAGCAAAAGTAAGGGGCGTATGTAACTTGAAATACTACCAATCGACAGAGAAAAAAAACTCTAATTTTCTATGTTTAAAAGTGATTTTCGGTATTTTTGTCCCTTACGCCAATTGAGACTTCCACCCATCGATATATAACTGAACACAGTGGTGGAAAAAATTGGCATGCAATATTATGTTTTGCCGATAGGCGTACAATAATCAAAGATGAAATCAAAATAAAAAACTAGGATTAAAATAAATATAAAAAAAGAGATTTCAAGTATGTCAATGCTAATAAAAACTAATTATTTAATTTAAATTGTGTGTAAAAAAATTCTAAAATTGAATAATAGCATTTAGAAATTAAAAATTTAGAGAGCTTATTCTTAAATTCCTGCAGTGGCAGCAATCTCAAGGCAATAGTTATTTTATTATAAATTTTGCTTGCTAAGCAGAATACGCTTTTCCGCATTATTGCGGTGCGTGCTATTACCGAGCAGACGTCATGGGTGCGATGGATATTCCTCTCAGACACAACACTTCCTTCAATACAAGTTATATTAGATATAGGGCCTGTTTCACCACCTGGTGAATAACTTTAAGTGTCAGATAAAAGTAATGCCGTCTTTGTTTATTTGGACAAAACAGACAGAGACGGCAGCACTGATATTCATCACTTAAAGTTAGTCGACAAGTGGTGAAACAGGGCCATAATGTATTTACGGTACCTAATTGATTATTGCTTTGTCAGAGTTTGGAAAGCTCTATATAAAATTGAAGTTTTAAGTCAAGTGGCTCTAAAACAGTCAAAAACAAAATATGTAAAAGAAAAATTTAATCAGAACTGTTTCTACTGATAATGGGGTGAATTTGACTGAATATTGTTTTAGGAATTTTAATTATGGTTGACAAGTTAATGTTTTCCTATTGTTCGATGTCAAAATGTACGGCACCAAAATGGTGACTTCATCTTGATTATATAAACCGAAATAGGTGCATTTAAAAGTTTAGTTTTACAGTCAAAATTAATCTGATTTTCAGGGTTATAATAAAGTGGGAACTACCTAATTTCAATTCAAAACGGCTCATTTGTAGAGTACTACATACAGGTAAGTTAAAGTAACTGCAAATCGAGTGCATGAAAAGCATATGGGTTAATATTCTACTCAGGTATAAAGTTAAACTAGTTTAAAATTTCGTATTCCTATCCACGCGTGACCGAATCCTACTGTTTCTAGGGAATTGCTTGCATATTTATTTTACAATGACTGGTTATCACGAGCTCCATGTTAAAGACTAGCTTTTTACGTGTGTCTTCGCTTACTTGTATGAATCCTCTATCCCATGGGAAATTTGGAAAACTCGTCCTTATTCCTTGTCTCTACATTATATGAGAAATTATACACTTGGATCCGTCTTATGTAGGTATTTGAGTTGAGCGTTGACGGGTGAGTCATCAAGATTTATCTTTTTATTGAGATAAAATTGGTGTGAGCTTTAGTTCCACTTAAGTAAGCGTAGGTATGTTGTGTTGTAGTCCTTATTAAGGTAAGGACTATGCTTATCGTAGTCGGGATAGTGCGAGAATTTTGGGAGAATCAATAGAGAATTTATTATGACTGTATCTTTTGATTACGTTGACTTAGAAGTTTGCTATTTTCACTGTTCAAGAGCTAGGTAGTAAAAAGAGTGTTGATAGACGGACAGACAGACAGACAGACACCAAGGAGATCCTATAACAGTTCCGTTTTTCCTTTTAAAGTACGAAGCCCTAAAAGCACGTTGAATCACGTTAACAATGGCGGTGTTTCAACATCTTATTTTTTACATACTGAACTCTCGTAAAATATTATAAAAGTTGTATCGTAATACATGGTCACAGCATAAATAATCAGTTAAATTAACAAAACACTCCCAAACAATATGGGTTCATAACCCGATCAACTGTAAACACGTAACAACGAACGTTAAGACAATGGCTTGGAAAATAAACGCAGCATAACTTTCGATAATTGCCAGTTCGAGTTTATATTAACACATAATAAAATTTAACCCTCGTGTAAACATAAAAACGTTATACCGCAAAATATTTACCGCGCATTCTATTTATACCTTTGCCTTATATTTGATAGAATCTGTTTTAAAATGTAACGTATGACGTACGACGGTCGTCGGTTTTAATAGGTCTTCGGAGTAGGGCGGTCGACCAGGAATGAGTAATTAAGAGCGTGTTGTGGAAAAGTATGCTTAAACAGTAAGGGTTCCGCCGCAAATTAGTAAAGTAAATGGCATGTTAAGTTAAGTGAGTCATAAGGACTTTTGAGTTAGCTTCATCATCATATCAGACGTAGGACGTACATTGCTGGACATAGATTTCGAGTTCATCATCATCATCGCAGCCTATATACGTCCCAGTGCCGGGCACAGGCCTCCTCTCAGATGAGAGAGCTTGGGTAGTAGTTCCCACGCGGGCCCAGTGCGGATTGGGAACTTCACACACCCCATTGAATTGCTTCGCAGGTATGTTCAGGTTTCCTCACGATGTTTTCCTTCACCGTGAAGCTTGTGGTAAATTTCAAATGTAATTCCGCACATGAATTTTGAAAAACTCAGAGGTGCGAGCTGGGGATTTCGAGTTGAACTCGCGGCTTTAACTAGGTCAAGTCATGTCCATCTCGTTGGTGGACGTTCTACGCTGCGCTTGCCGATCCGCTCAATTCGAGAACTTTTCAGTCCCAACGGCCATCTTCCCCTTTTTACATGGTCTGCTTATTGCTACTTCAACGAGCTATTTGCGCTTCATCGGTGACCCCGTTCTTTTACGTATCTCCTCATTTCTGATTAGTTAGCTTCAATGTTTGTCAACAATGTTGACAATTGTTAGTTACCGTGTTTTTGGGCGTTCATTTTTAGATTAGAATGTCTGCAGAATCCTCGTATCTGTTATATAGGCTGGTGAAGTGGGGCGGTCGTTGCGCCCTGATCGTTACGTGCTGCGGATCTGCGGATGAGTTATGATATCACGCCTGTTAAACCGGTATTTTGATACCGAAATCGGTATACGATTCAAGCGTGAAACGGCATTGAGATAATAATCATATAGTTTTGCGGGTGGTAGGACCTAGTGCAGTCGTCGGATTTACCACCATCTTACTCGTTAATCCTACTGCCAAGCAGCAGTGCTTGCACTGTTTGTTCCGGTAAGGAGAGTAAGACAGCCGGTGAAATTACTGCCACAAGAGGCATTTTACCTTAGCCTCTAGGTTGGTACCGGCCCTGAAATCCCTCATAGGTGTCCAGGTGTCCATGGGCAGTGGTGATCACTTACGATCAGGTGACCCATTTGCTCGTTTACCTTCCATTGTCATAAAAAAAAAGTAAAGTATATACATACTAAAGTACAGTACAGTATATACTAAAGTATAAAATAGCATAGTGACTAAAATTTTGGGAGTCTTTGACCTGGATTTGTAACGAAAGAGAGTACTGACCTATATTATTTAATATCTGCCAGAGCGGAGCGTGCGAAATTATTTGATACGTCCTATTTGGTACCGGCCCTAGAAATAGAGTCATAGAGTCGTAAATATCAGATATTTATGCACGCCTTGTTGTGTCAGATAATTGTGCTGGTGACTGTACGAGCCCAGTTTAAGAAAAATAAGGTGAATTTTATCATAACCGTTGGCCTTGACCTTGGTTAAAAAACTTTTAGGTATATTAGAAATGCGTTTTATATATCAGAGCTTTTAAGTTTAGGTACATGAATATAACAGTTTTTAATTTTGTCAAGTATCTTTTAATCCAATGTCGCTCTACATAACATACTCTCACAAAAATATTGCCTGGCTTAAGACTTTTTCTTAAAAAGTTTTTAAAGTCTCACGGTTCATTATATTAGCCATATTTGCTATAAGATGCATAGAATTAGTGATTATGATGCATAGAATTGCGTCGAAATATCGGCATTAAGAGTTATACGGTTTAGTTAGATCCCTTAAGAAATATATATTAGGTACTTACATGAATTTTATTCTTAACACAATACTTTTCGCGTGTTTAAATTAAATTAAGTATTTTGAACATGAAACTACCGTAAGACTCACTCATATTAAATGATATTGTAACGGATAACCTCACGTCTTAAACCGAGTTTAGCTCGACATGTTTCGGGCTATTTCGTAGCCCTTCTTCTCAGGAGAACACGAACGCGACTCGGCGGCTGCCGCAACACGCACACTACGCGCCACCGCTCTGCTCGCGCGACTGCCCGACGAAGCTAACACCGGCGCACAACTACCCGCATTTTTATCGTCATTTTTATTGTCAATTTATTTATTATTGTTATTGGGTAGTTGTGCGCCGGTGTGTGCGTGTTGCGGCAGCCGCCGAGTCGCGTTCGCGCGCGTGCTCCTGAGAAGAAGGGCTACGAAATAGCCCGAAACATGTCGAGCTAAACTCGGTTTAAGACGTGAGTTATCCGTTACAATATCATTTAATATAAATTAAGTATGTCAAAACATTGTGGACTTAAGTATTTGTGGGAGAACTACGTCCAGTAGTGAATGTCTTGAGGCTGACGATACTGATGTTAAAACGAGATAAACATTAATCATTACGTACAGATAAAGTGTTCTCGTAGACTGATAGTACGTTAGTCACATTCATAAATTGCCGGCATAAGAAGTCTTGACAAAACCACTAATCTGAATAAAAAACAACCCCAGCGGATACATTTAGGCCACTGGGCTGAGATAATGACAAAAAATTCATTAGCCCGTGACACCGCATTGAAGACTAGACGTGTATCGGAATAAAGTCTGGCTTAAATCGAGATTCTGTCAAGTGCAGAAGAAGGATAATAAGGTTTATTTAGTTTTTACATCGTCCTCGCCCTAGGAAAAGAAATGTTTTACATACCACAGTTGATAAAAACAGAACCCTTATTAGGATCATTTTGTTGATCGTCCGTCTAGCAAAACTCTTCATGTCAGGAATGTGTGAAGGTAAAGATATAGCCATTGAAAAAGGTGTTTTTCAATGACAATGATAGTGTTGGCTGACTGGCAGCCAATTAGATATTATATTAGGTTTTAATGTATTGTCTCTGAAAAATATGATTTCGATTTAGAACACGTCAGTATTGCAAGCCAAATTGTTCTCAAAGATAATTGGTACGAAATAAATAGGTTAAAATCCGACAAGTTGCGCTGTTTCCTTCATTAACAGATAGAATCAAAACCTACAATATACTTCCAGTAGTCTTAGAATCTTGAAATTAAGTATGAGTAAGTATGATCTTGAAATTATGTATTAAGTATGTAAGGGCTTTTCAAGCATCTTACAGCACAACGAATAAACAAAGTCTTAAAATTTTAATTTTTCATTTCTTTCTGTCTAAGTTAGTAGTAATCATCCAACATGACGTACGAAGATTGGCTTTTATCAGCGTTGTTTGGAACGTGATAAAAATTCAAATCATTGTTCTTTTTTTCAAAATATATTCGTCGCTCGGCAGGCAAAAGTACTAAAGCGACACTTTGGGCTAAAATGAGTTATGCATATCACCAGAATCAGCGAATTTTTCTGCATCAAACTGTCTAGGTTTCAAAGTGATTGGAGCAAAATTTAACTTTTTTTTGGCGCTTTAGTCTTTCAAAAAACGCTTAAATTTGGGAAGCAAATCACTTAATGCAGCATCACTTTCATTATTTTCATTTTAGTACTGTTACCTTTTTGCCATTTTAAGATTTACTGTCGTTCAGTCTTTTGCCATTTTTCTAGTTTACAAATGTTGGACGTTTAGTATTTTGTGCAAAAAAAAAGAAAATACCTTTGTCACTTTAGTAATTATGCCCTCCTTGAGTTGAAGTTTTATACACCTTTAGTCGTTTGGTTGTATTGATAAGAATTCATTTATAAGAATTTAGCTATTTGTTCTTAAAAACTAAAACATACGTTTGGCATTTTAGCCATTTTAACATATACAAAAGCATACAATTCAAATAGGATTAGCAAAAAAACTTCACGAAATATTATAGATTTGGTGAAATTAGTCATTACCATTGACCTTATCGTGTATTTGTAAAGCGTATAGTTTATATACGTAGTAAAATATCATTGCAATTCGATGTTTGGTATATAGAAACATCATGTTTTCTTAAGATTTATAACTTAATTTATAAATTATAATGAGTATTATTCCTTAAAACTTAGTTCTTTTTATGTTGCCAAAGGATAAAAGATAAAAGTATGTCTGTAAACTCTTTATTGTACAAAAGAAAAGAACACAACACAATTGACAAACTTTGAGATAATTGTGCAAAGGCGGACTTATCCCTTTAAGGATCTCTACCAGTCAACCTCAATAGTAAATCTATTCCAAATTCAAAAATTATAATTTGATCGCTACGGTTCTGTTTGCATCAAATAAAGATGATGTTCGGCCCTATTTGAAATTTAGAGTAAGAAGTTTTAATTTGTTTTTATTAATGTTACATAATAGCTTAAGTTTAGTCCAGTAGGCCCCTCGAGTTGTCCCTGGCGCAAAGGTAGCCATCAAACTGGCCGCTTTACCACGTTGAATGGCGATAGACAATCTTTGCACCAGGGTACGAACCCGCGCGGGCGTGAGACCCCCTTCCCGTAATTCGACGTCCCACTTCCCGAATGTAAACAATAGCCGAATAATTCTCCCGTTTTTTGACCGCAAAATCCACCGCGGATTGCCGCGGAGTGTTCAGCTGAGGTGCAAGACGACGAAAGTACTGACGCACGTAACTTCGGACAGCAAACACTTCCCGTTCTGTCTGCCATGGCACTAAAGTTAAGCTATCTGGCCTTTTGCTGTCGGTTCGACAGAGGACCGGAGGCTCCAGAACGCAGAGGATGTTGGCGGATATTAAAGCCCTCTTCAGTATGTCAAAGAGAGCGTAGTGGCGCGGAAATTTTCCTGAACACCGACGAGAACTCAACGCGTGAAATGGCCAGGGTGCGTACCGGTGGCTAGGTATAACAACTTTAGATATATATTATTGGTCGATATAACGTTCAGTGGGTATAATCTCTAGAATACGTAATACTATTATTATAATAATATACTTTGTATACTACTAAATACTTAATACTTATAGCATAATATTGTGAAATTATGTGTTATTTGTTATACCGATCATCTTAAGTCCTAATGGCCATTTGCTTCCACCATGGAGCCGCAGATGCATTTATGAGGCACACAAACATCGCAGCCCAGGCGGAGAGCTACTGCCACCACAATGAGCCGTTGTCCAGAAGTATTCCCAAATGAGGAGCAAGCAAAGCACATAACCACGCTCCCCGCTTTGATTTTTTGATACCGACTTCAGCCTGGCTAAATCCACTCTAGTGGCACGCCCACCCACAAGTGCCAGAGCGTCTCTAGCCCCCACGACATCCCAAACTCGTTATATCAGCGGAGCCCGAGGCAGCGACGCTATTAGGTGTCGAGCCGTCTACCTCGCCAGTGCACCATGCACAGACGGAATGGTAACCCCATCTTCATGAGAATTTTTAATTTTAAGAGACAAGGCCACTATAATACTCCATGTACTGATGTGAGGAAGACTGGCAACCCACATTCTACACACGCCGCAAACTGAGACCAAACTTGAACATTGGACTTGGTTGAATTTAGTAGTGACGGGCAGGCTTCCTCCAGGTCGCATTCTGTCCTAAAGACTATCGAGTCCAAAGTATATGAGGCCGGTGTGTGTCGGGGGCCGTTCGCGTGTTAATGTCAGATGACTCGGTAGCACCTCCGGGTCTTGAGACGCTTGTGTTCTTGCGTACGAAGCATCCTCCCGCGTCCCGCACGTTAACTTTTCCCTCGAGGAGCGGATCGGTCCATTCAAGCCTTGCCGGTAAACTTGGAGGATGTGGTGCGAGCACTAGGGTCATTCCATAATGGGTCAGCCGTGATCTTAGACGGAATTCGACCAGCTCATTTTCAGCTGGGTTTGGCACATTGAGGGGGTGGATGTCGCGATCCACAACACGCACTTCGTCACGGAACCCGGAAATTCCTGACTGTGTCGTCTTGAAGTAGGATCTCAAGAACGCGTTCAATACTGGCGAGAGGGATGTTCTTGTTGGCGAGGTGAAAAAATACATTCCCACCCTGTACTTTTTTTACACCAGGTCTATCATTCTCCTTCTAACCTTGTCTACGGCGATTTTTACCCTCTTGGGTTCTTCTATTTTCCAAGAGGCCATTTCTAGTGCACTAGAACCAGGAAGCGTCTATTTTGCTCGCCCTGGAACGTTTGAAGAGTATTAATACCCATCTCGACTCTGTTACGAATGTGTTTCGCAGTTTCAAAATAACCTATTTTTTGGAAACCACTCCAGGTTGGTGTTCGGGTTAATAACTTCTTCTTTGACGTCACACTTGAGAGATACAAAGGAGACTGTATTGAACGTGTCCCTTGCGGATGAGCAATGAGTCCAAGCGTCCTTGCCCATATGTAACGGTGGTCTCGGTTTGCGGCGTGCCGGATGTGGGCTTGCCAGCGTTCCTCGGATCGGCACATGGAGTTGGTGGCCTTATCTCTTAAATTTTAAATCTCATAAAGGTTACCATTTCGTATGTGGATGATGCACTGGCGAATGAGACTGGCGTCACTGCACGGGGCTCCGCAGATACAATGAGTTTGGATGACGGTGGGGCTAGGGACACTCTGGCACGGCCTATGAGTGTAACCACTGGGTGGGTTTGGCCAGGCTGAAGTCGGCATCAAAAGTCAAAGCGCGAAAGTCGTTATAGGCTTTGCCTGTTCCTTATTTGGAAACACCTTGGACAACGACTCATTGCGGGTGGCAGTAGCTCTCCGCCTGTTTTTGTTTGTATGCCTCATAAATGCAGCTGCGGCTCCATGGTGGAACCGAATGGCCATCAGGGTGTGTTATGACCAGTATAACAACTTAGATATAATATCACATACATTATACCTTGAATCAGCCTACGCGTCTGTTCCAGACGAATTTGGCGTGTTGCCTGTGCACAACGTCTTTGGTGGCTGATAGACCGATGCGAGAGCGACATGTTCGTCCACATCTCTGACAGAGAAGTCTGCGGATGTTGGTGCAGAACGGCCTTTGTTTCGTTTCTGTCTCTTGTCAGCAAGCAAGTGCATTGAGCCAGGCAAGCCTTCATCGCAATACTTGCGGCCCTCCAACACACATCTGCGCCAATCAGTGCATTTTTCCGCCAGCTTTTCTTAGTCTAGGTGGTCAATTTTGAAGACGGCCATGTCTCACTTAGCGCAGTCCTTAAATCTCAGCAAAGGTCTCACGACGTTTCATTTGATTATACCATAGCGTTAACCGCCGGTTAAATGTGATGCCGTCTCTGTCTATTCCAACAAAACAAATAGAGACGGCATCACACCTAACCGCCAGTTAACACTAATCAATGGATGGTGAAACAGCCCTTAGTTTTATTAATAGTTTGTATTATTACAAGTCCATGATATCGGATAGTTAGATCATGAGAATATAACAAATGTTGTTGTACCAATAGTGCATTATATTTCTTAATCGTTATATAGACCAATAATATATCTAAAGTTTCTATAGCAACCATGACGCATCAGTTTGTTACTCAGGTTTCTTACTTATTAGGTACTAATAAGTACTATAATGTTGAATGAATGAATGAATGATTTATTTGTATAAAATAGAAAAAAATTGTTCTGAAACTTTGGTTGAAATGCTAATTAAAGTTATTACCTACAGAATAAATTAAGGTATTTTACGTATTATTTCATCCTTAAACCTAAGCGTATGCTTTGTATATACACCAAAATACTAGGACATGATAATAATAAAAATACCTCAAAAAATAATAGTGAAAAAAAAAACCTTTTGTGCATTTAGTTAGAAATCAGATGGTGCCTTTGTGATTAATAACCTTATAACATTAACAAAAGTCTAGTGTTAGTAACAGTTAACGTTAAGTTATTGAAATTTTAGCATAGATGATTAATATTTATTATTATTAATGAATTATTATATATAATTTCTGTTCAGTAGGTACTTTGGAATATATTTTCCCTTGCGATTTGTAAATCAGCATTACGAACAGTTTGATAAGAAAAAAAATGTGTGTAGTTAGAAAAAACATACTAAATTTATTGAGACGTAAAATCACATTAGTAATTTGAAATATGACGTTTGAGGTAAATTTTTACGTTTAGTCTTTTTGCCTGATTGCATTTGCTCGATGACTAGGGACAACTTACTAAAGCGACACTTATCTCCTAAACCAGTGGATTTTGCTATGAATTATTAAAACCTTATTATAGTCTATTAAATTATGTGTCATATATTCTCGAAATTTTAAAATTGGTTGTCTGTTCAAAAGTTATGATTTTTCGTTTAAAAAAAAAACTTTAAAATCGCTCTCCTGTAAAGTTGACGAAGTGTCGCTTTAGTACTTTTGCCTGCGAGCGACGATATGATAGATTTTTTTAAACTACCCATCTTTGTCGATTCTGTGTAGCTAATGTAAATTTTACATGTATACGAAACTAATAACACACATAATACAGCCAAATTCTTTTATCTTTCGCATGTTCCATTCACCGGGAATAGGCGAGTCACGTAATCTATCTTTTAAAAGCTGTCGTGGCCCGGGCACGGTGCCAGCAACATGATTTCCTATCTTCCGAAATAACTATTACATTCTTCCTAATACAGTAGGTACCCAAGCTTCGAGTAACTATGAGGCTGCCTTTGGAATAAGTAATAATAATAAAAGCGTAAGAATATGATGATCCCATCGTCTGTTAGTTGTTGTGTGTCACCAATGCAGTCATCGCAAGGCAGTTTGCCCTGCGTTTCCCAACTCACATTTTCTAAATGTTTCATTTGCAAATTGTGTCATTTGTAAACTCAGAATTTCTCTGAAACTATTTTTTTTTCGGAACGTTCATAAAACAAACCTAACCTAACCTAATGTGTTCTATAAAAGCGTAAGATTGTACCACGACAAAAATGTTTGGTTTCGGAGCAAATTGAGAGTTGGAAAATGAAACAGTTGAAAAATGAAACATCGTGGCAAACAATAATTCTGTGAAAAGGCAGAACCTGAGACTTCCCAGGTATAGGTATAATAATTAATGCACATTTATCACATCGCCGATGTTTATCTCGCTTGATCAAGCAATGATGCGAGTTCATTGCCATATATGTTACCTAGAAACTGCTGATATAAAGGAAACAATGATTCAGGTGGAGGTCCATATGTATACCTATTAACGAACTTTTTTTTTTACGACACAGAGACTTATAGCTGATTATTTCGTCTATATACATTCACTAATGAACACAAGCCTCTTCTCAGTATGAGAGGGCTAAGGCCGTAGTTTCGATGCGGCCCGGTGCGGATTGGGAACTTCTCACACACCATTGAATTTATTCGCTGGTTTGACTGGTATTTGTATATATTTATTCATAATCTTAATCTTAGCGCGACACCGGCCCGAAACGAAATGCAAAATTCGAACTTCGTATCATGCCGTCTCGCTGACGCTTATATTATTTAATACGAAAGTGAGAGGGATAGTACGATATAAACTCGATTTTCGAATTTCGTAGTCTCCCTGGTTCACACAGCGGCCACGTGTGCTGCGCAAGCGCTCCCTTTGCCGGTTGTCATGTGTCGCGCATGTGATTCGAGATGCAGACGATTATAGCGCTGATTTTATTTGTCTCTTTTAGTTCGGATAACAGAACAATAAGAAAAAAGCCGGCAAAGTGCGCGTTCGAGTTCCATTCAAATTTGAAGCTGTATCTTTGAATATCCAGTGTTAGCAGAGCCCCTCTCCTAAGCAAAATGTACGCAGTGCGAGGTCATTTTAGATGGAGACTGACATGACACACAGGCATAAAAGGTTAAATTACGTCAAAATCATAGCAATGTTGTCATGAAATTGCACTATTTGTGACAATAACACTGTCACATGAAAATTTGCTTTTATAAATACTAGCTTATACTTACGTCTCACTAATCGCGCATTTGCGCTCTATCTCTATGTGATTCTTGTTCAAACTATATAGCAAATTTCATCTCGGATGTTTCGACGTGAAAAACAGACAACAGACAGACAGACAGAAATATTTGTTATTTTGAAAGGGATAAATTTCGAACATTTTGCTCTCTGTTCGTGAAACTAAAGCGTTCTCGATTCTCGGGAAAACATGTTTTTGAAGACAACAACATTTATGAATCTTGTGATAGTTTTCCACGTCAAATTAAACAAATATTAATAGAGCTATGTAACTAATAATAAACAAAATGTGTGAATGAACAGGTCACGATTATTTAAATAGCTTGAAATTTAGATTGTAGCATTCCAGATACAAAAATAAATCAAATTTATTTATAAAGTGGTGGAGTTCAACAAAATTTATTAGAGGGGTAATAAATCATTAGGTACCCACCAAACAAAATTAAATTATGTTATTGAAAAAAAAATAGTTCATATTATGATCTATTTTGATCTAAGTATGACAAATCGTGAATCTGTCGACATGCCTATAATAATATAATATAATAATGTTACAAAGTTTTATTCAACTAGCTCTTTTTGTTGTTGTTTTATTTTTTTGGGTCAAATCTTGAAGGTTCATTGTGACCCACTTCCAGTAGTTGAATTGACTTGAAATTTCGTATACAATGTATTTAAGTTGAATAACAATGCAACTACAGACAGCAAAAATACCTTGTATAGAAATGAATTACTTAATGTAACCTTCAAGTTTAGACACGATGTATTTATTTCCTTCAAGATACGATTTAATAAATAAAAGTTAAATTGAACTAATTTTCATTTTCGTTAACGTCAGCGTGATGCCCCAAAAGACCCTTAATTTTTCGTGAAATGGCGGAAGCACAAAGCTATCAACGATGAAAGACGTTTTGATTTCTTTATGCTGACTATGAATATTTTATACGCAAACGAAGTAACTTCGAACCCAAGGGTTCACTTCACAGCGAACTGCTAAATACCTATTTGTTCTTGTTTAAACGGATAGATAGAACACATTTCCAAAGTATCTCGATAGTGAAATATAAAAATCTTGACTTATACATGCAAATATGCACGATAAATGCACAAAATATACATAAAAACATGTCAATGTGTGTGCAATATATAATTGCGTGTCCCTCTCTACTGTTACAAAATAAATAGTATTTACTTTAAAATGTTTCGAAACATTCTAAGTATAAATCTTCAAATATGGTAACAAACCGACTGCAACCTAACTGCAACGTGAATGAGAATTGCCGCCATACATTTTTCATTGCGGTTCTATTATAGTCGGCAAAACTGCACGTAAACTACACACTATCTGCGATTGAAATGCGTGGGCAGTTTATTTGGATAAAATTGAGATCTAAAGAAATTGGACTTTGCTTACAATATGTATCTATCAGAAGGGTCGTGGCTCGTGGTGCATGGCACTGGTAGAATGGAAACCGTGAGGCGAGAAACGCCCAGAGGAAGACCGCAGATGCGTTGGTACGACGACATCAAAAGACTGGCGGGAACAAAGTGGTTGAAAACTACTCAAGACTGGAACAGATGGCATAAGCTGAAGGAGGCCTATATACACATTAGAGGTTGAGAACGGCGAAAAAAGAAGAAAAATATGTATCTATCTACTTATACAATAAGTAATCGCCAAGTCGTACAGGTAATTCACCATAAAAATGTAAGTAACAATTCTGCTTCAATACGACCGACACTCACAATTCTTCCCTACAAACGTATTTTACTTTCATTTACTATTTAGAATAATTAATGCCAAATCCCCCTAATTGCGCTTCTGTAAAAGCCATTTCAAATCGCGTTTCGTTTAATTTTACTGCCTTTTACATGTAGGTCACGAGAACGAGTAGGTAATAAAAGAATTTTCTTGCAGTTTGTTAACATTTCTAATTCATACCGATTATATAACCTTTATTCAACTTATTTGCGAAGTAATTAGAGAATAAATTATTTGTTGACTGTATATTGACATTGTTAATAATGTATACCTAGTGCCATCCACGAAGACGCGTGATTTTGTCAAAATTAGCCGTTAATGACATTGTAATAAGAACTACGGCACGCGTCATCGTGAATGACTCTACCTATAGTTCTTATTTATTAAATAGACTACTCGTGGCAACGGCCAAGTGAAATACACAAAATAGTACATTAAGTCCAAATAGAATGAAATGAATGACTGAAAAGACCCTTAATTTAGTTACTAACAATAAGGTAAGGTGAATGTTGAAACACGACCAAAATTTCGAAAGCCTTTACTAGCGAGTGATATGGTTATATATTATCAAGGTAACGTGTTAATTTCCCGCGGAATGCAGACAAATTAAGTTACGATAAATAATAATGTTATTCGAAGGAGTAATTCAATGCTGTCAGCGAATCATTGTATAGTATTAATGTTATTCAGAACGACAGTAATTCAATGGAGAAGAATTCAAGTACAAACACATTTAGCCTAACAAAACTCATGTTATACCAGAATGAGCTGCGTGAAAGCCCTAACTAGCAAATGGACGCATTAGCTAGTAAGAATGATCCTATATAAGTGATTTGTTAGGCGAAAGCCACAAAGGAGAACAAGTTAGCGGAAATGACAAATCGACTTAATTATTTCCAAAGGTTAAGTGCGGCCGCTCGTCACGGTTAACAAATACCCACTTACGAAAACAGAAAAGGTCGGAAAACTTATTTTTGTTTTCGCTATTGTAGTGTTATTTTGTAGCAGATACTAGTGTTTCGGGGTTCTTGCCTCTAGAGAAAAGAACAGAGATGGTAATGAGTTTCTCAGCTAGAATATTGCGCGTATATTCTTGTATTACCAGACCAATGGCGTGCATTAAGGGTTGGTTGCCTACACTGTTGCTGGTGCTGGCAGGTGCGTGCGGGTGTAGCTATGGTGCAGCTTATCCTCGCTGCACGCCACTGCATGAAGTGACATTAGATTAGAGCAAGGGTAATTATACTTGGTTTGGATAGGTATGGAACTATGTGTAAGCAAAACAACGTCAATTGGTGTCTTCAAATATTGAATTATACGCCCATTAAACTATCTAAATATTAACATTTCTATATTGAAATGTACTTAATAACTAGTCTAGTTTGTATTACAATCATAACTAAAATGTTAAAAATCCTTGAATGTATCAATTCTGGCAGTTGAAGTTTGTTAACATTTAGTTAAATACCTATCCGAACAAAGTATAATATCGCCTATTTCAGTTTAAATCCCTATCCTGTCGGGCATTTAAAAATAGAGCTCTTAATTATGGTAGACGATAAGAAAAAATTAAAGACGAATTTTCGAACAGCAATAAAAGAAGATAGAGGCGAAAATGTTTGAAAATGTGACAGTATTTTATGAAAATATGTTTCGTCCGATTTTACTCTTAAATATACCTCTGCCAAAGTTAGGATAACTCATGTGTTGGTGCGAAGTTAGCGTACAAGTTGACGTATTGAGTTCCCAAACAAAGTCTGTACTAAAACTATGGCTAAGTACCTAAAGAGAACTAGACACATAATCCAACTGTTGCTATTTATCATGATCTGCGAAACTCTGCGACAGTTGGTTAAGCGAATAACTCAACTTTATACAAGCGGGGAACTTCGGTAGTAAAATAAATTTGAGCACTTTTAAACGCAGTCATTTATCTGGATTAAGTTTTTAAACGGACTTTTTTTTACGCTATGATTTGACTGGGTTGGAAAGTATTATGTTTGGAATTCTTTTTATCTTCCGTGTGTGCGTGCGTGCGTGCGTGCTATAATCCCAAAATGACAAACTACTGGAGACATGACATTTGAGGCAGTTTTACGCAACGTTAGTAAAATATATTTTGTGATATTACGGATTTTTCCGTCAAAGAACGAAAGTCACCTATATTGCTCAAATAATTAGTTTGCAGGATCTATGAAAGTCGGAGCACACGAGTCTTCGAATGGATACCACAGACGAGAAAACGTAGTGTAGGGCGTCCTGAGGCACGGTGGACGGACGACCTTAAGAGGGTCGCTGGCGGCGGATGGATGCGAGGGGCTGAAGACAGATTGTTGTGGCGCGCCATGGAAGAGGCCTATGTCCAGCAGTGGACTGCTGTAGGCTGATGATGATGATGATGGGCTTAACCTAATGCTTACTCGTACAAAGCCGCGGGTAAACGCTAGTGTTACATAAAGTAATAGTTGAGAAATCATTATCATCTCAGCCCATATACGTCCCACTGCTGGGCACAGGCCTCCTCTCAAATTAAAGGGCTTGGGCCATAGTTTCCACGCCGGCCCAGAGCGGATTGGAAACTTTACACACATTGAATTGCTTCGCAGGTTTGTGCAGGCTTCCTCACGATGTTTTCCTTGAGCGTAAAGCTCGTGGTAAATTTCAGATGTAATTACGCACATGAATTTAGAAAAACTCAAGAGGTGCGAGCCGGGGTTTGAAGGCACGATCCTCTGCTTGAGAGGCGATAGGACAAACTACTAGGCCACCACGGCTTGGGAAATCCTATCCTAATCCTAAAATTATAAATGCGAAAGTTTGTTACTCCTTCACGTTGAAACGTCTGGACGGATTTGGATGAAAAGTTGGTATGTAGATAGCTGGACATCTGTAATAATTCATAGGCTACTTTTGATTCCGATATTCCCACGGGATAGGGTTTAATTTCGACGAAATCCTTTTTGAATGATCGGATACCTTGATAGTGTCGTCAGATATCAGAAACCCTCCGCCGTACAATTTCTATATCATGTATTTCTTTTTTCGTATTTTTGTTTTACAGCCGTGGTGGTTTAATAGTTTGACCTATAACCTCACAAGATCGTGGGTTCAAATACGGACTTGTACTTCTTGAGTTTTTCGGAACTCATTTGCGAAGTTTACATTCGAAGTTCACCAATAGCATACCATCTTGACAAATCTGCAATGGTGTAAAGTTTTCATGCTGTACTGGGCTCGCATGGGAACTACGGCCAAAGCCCTCTCATTCTGGGAGGAGGCTTGTACCCTGCAGTAGGAGATGGTGATGATGAGTTTTTCCTCAACTGTATTGAGCGTGACTGAATAAAATCAATACGAATTGTCCATTGTCAGTAAGATTTCAACGACCTAGATCTTTTAAAGTGTTTTATTGGCAATATCCTTGAATATTCGCGATCCCGGGGCTTATTAGCTACTGAAGGCATTTCATTGTATTTGCTCTGAACTTATTAGAGGCTGAGATTGGAGCGAAGGGACGTATTAAGGAAAGTGCGAGTGTATTGCCACGTCAATTTTCACGTTATTTGGGAGTAGAGAGTTACGAGTATGTTTATATTGTTGGAATAAAACGTGCATGTGATCCATCCCCAGCCTATATACGTCCCACTGCTGGGCACAGGCCTCCTCTCAGAACAAGAGGGTTTGGGAACTTCACACACACCATTGAATTGCGTCGCGGGTTTGTGCAGGTTTCCTCACGATGTTTTCCTTCACCGCAAAGCTCGTGGTAAATGCATGCTCGTGGTGGTGCATGTGATAAGTAGAGAAAAATAGTCCTAGAGACAATCTATTCTGTCATCAACTATGTTTTTAATTTGAATTGTTTGGCAGGTTTGTGTAGGTTTACAATGTTTTCTTTCGGCTTAAAACTTGTGGTAAATTTCAAATATGAATCACACATGAATTTCAGAAGACTCAGTGGTGCGAGCCCAGACTTTCGAGCCTCTGCTTGAGAGACCATAGATACACTACCACTAGACACCACTAGACTACAACGTTATTTAAAGTCTGATGTCTAGAACCATCTAATGAGGACTATCAGGGGCTATCGTGTTTGAATTCGCCGCTAGAGGCGCTAGTGTAGCGAGAGGTCTCCGAAATGTCAAATGTCACTGTTTTTGGGTGAGCTACGCGGGTTTATTTATAATTAGAATAATTTTGCGAATATTTTGCAATACCTGAAATTAATTACAGCAAATATGCGTTACGGGGCAATGAATGTCTCTGTTTTGAGACAGTTTTGTCTTTCGGAAACCTTTGTCCTCCCTTTTTTCCGAACAAAACGGGACTTTGCAACACTGTGGCATGCTCGATATTTTTATGGTACGGTTTTAAGGTATTAAATACGATTTAAATGTAAACATTTTTTTACGCCCGTAATAAAATAACAAACTAACCCACTATACCTACTTCAGGCAGGACCTTTGTCTACAGTGGCACCAACTGTGAGCGCGA